>NW_027120875.1:0-90810 GCF_030686945.1 Centruroides vittatus
AAGGCATTTTATTGGCAAGTTCTTTTCTTGCAAATATTTTTTCACACTTGGTGCAAAAACTTCATGCACCCACTCAACAAAAAATTGCCGAGTCACCCAGGCCTTTGAATTAGCACGCCACATAACAGGCAATTTACTCTTCATAATATTGTTCCTTTTGAACACCCTTGGGTTGTCGGAGTGATAAACCAACAATGGCTTAACCTTAAAATCTCCACTTGCATTACCACACAGCAAAAGAGTAAGCCTATCTTTCATTGGCTTGTGCCCTGGTAGTGCTTTTTCTTCCTTTGTAATATAGGTTCTCTTCGGCGTTTTCTTCCAAAATAGCCCAGTTTCGTCTGCATTGAACACCTGTTGAGGTGCATAACCTTCTTCCATCATAAGTTTACTAAACTCGGCGACAAATTTCTCAGCCCCTTCCTTGTCTGAACTAGCTCCCTCTCCATGCCTTACTACGTTATGTATTCCACTTTGGTTCTTAAAATTTTCAAACCACCCTCTACTAGCCTTGAATACAAAAGCACTCGTACTTGTACCAGGTGTTTTCTTCACTAAATCGTCATAGATTTCTAGCTCCTTTTCACAAATAAATGTCTCACTAATGCTATCACCTCGTAACTGTTTCTCATTTATAAAAATAAGTAGCAACTTCTCCACTTCTTCAAGTATCTGAGGCCTTTTCTTTGTCAACGTAGTCACTCCTTTTGCAACATTAGCTCTTTTTATTGTTTTTTTATTCTTTAAAATAGTCGATATCGTCGACTTAGCCATAGAATATTGGACAGCAAGATCCGAAACACGCACTCCATTTTCGTGTTTAGCAATGATTTCTTTTTTCACTTCGATTGTTGTTCTCACTGTTTTCCTTTTCACTTGACCACTTTCACTTTATACTTCGTGGGACCCATGTTTAAGGGATAATAAATCAAAAGAAAAGGATGCTAATCCAAAAAATATAGCACAGCGTAAGTTAATGTGCATGCGAAACAATAACTGTCTCGTAACTGTCTGTCGTGTTAAGGTTAATCATATTCGTCATTGTAAACCGCGCTTTAGTTAGGCGCTATCCGTTCTTTTTTGTGTGTCCGACGGTCAAGGGACCGTTCGGGATCGAGTTTCATAATTTGAACCTTAATCTTGTCAGTTATATGTATACAAAAGGTAAATTGTTTACAAGCTAAGTCTTTGTTCATTGTCTGACAAATGTACGCTTTCGTTTCGTCAATTGTTTACGATAGGAGGCGCTTTTTGTGTAAAATCCAAGTTGGATGTATGTGAGTTAATAAATGTTCTCGTTAATTTTGTATCGCCCCTTTTTGATTCGTTCACGGTTATAAGAAATCACCACACGTCGACTTGGCGGGCTTTCCCGTTCGAGTACCAAAATTTTGTTCGGGAACAGGTGCATTTTTTGGTCGGGTACCGATTTGTTCGGGCTTCGAAACGTTCGAGTACCGAGGTATGAACTTGCTATTTGATACTAGTATGAATATGTTGCACGCATACGTGAAGTAGCAACGCTTGTATCAGAGCTTTGCAAGGACGGTGCAGACTTGTATCAATTGTACTTGTACGGACGGACTTGTTTAATGCGTCAATTATAAATACGAATGTCAGAGACAAACACTGTTCATTTGATTTCGGAATTTTGAAAAGAAAAGTGTTAAACAAATATTTTTAAAAATATAAATAGGTACTTAGTTACTGTACATACAAGTTAAAGTGAATCAGTGTCATCTTGTTGGGAGTGCCGGAGAAAAGTAAGTAAATTCTTTATTATTATTATTATTATTATTACTTGTAGTTCGATCGCCTATGTGCCTTTTATGCAACAAAGTTTTGAGCAATGACGCTATGAAACCATCCAAGCTAGAGGATCATCTGAAAAGGTGTCACCCTGATAAACAGGCAAAACTTTCAAATACTTAAAGAAAAAGTTTACAAGAGACCCACGATGATACATCGCGAGTCTCTTGTGTCCATCGTAGTATGTCGCTTCGACGTCAGAAAGAAACGATGATGGTTTGCGGGCGTCTTACAATATCTCGCTACTTACAGCAAAATTTGGAAAACCGTATACTATCGGGAACAATTAATTTTGCCAGCCATTGAAGAGGTTTTAAGAACTGTTCTACACAAACCTGCATATGATATAATCAAAAAAATCCCTTTGAACCGTTTGAAACAACACAGTTCAAAGACGTGTTAATGAAATGAGTTATGATATTGAAAGCTTCTTGTGTAATTATCTGCAAACGACCCATTTCTCTATACAACTAGACGAGTATTTACCTGGTAATGAAGCATTATTATTGGCATATGTTCGTTTTGTTATGGACCAAGAAATCCATGAAGAACTGCTCTTTGCGGGAACTTTGACAACAGACACTAAAGGTGAATCAATATGTAATGTTTTCAGAGATTATTTCATGGAAAAAGCGATTCCTTTATCAAATATAATATCAGCGGCATCAAATAGAGCACCGGCCATGTTTGGACGCTATCATGAATTTATAAGCTATTTAAAATAAAAATGTACGCGGGGTGTTTGCAATACACCGTATCATCCATCGACAACATTTAGTTTCTAGAAATCTGAGTGGTATATTGCATCAATCTTTTCAATTTGTCATTAACGCAGTAAATAAAATACGAAGTAACGCGTTGAATACTAGGTTATTTGTGCAGCTGTGCGAAGAATATGAGAACTTTCATCGATTGCTCCTTCACACTGAAGTACGCTGGCTGTCAAAAGGCTTGTTTGACAAAATTTCTTTTACTTTTTAAAGCAGATTTAGAGCTCTTGAATGATAAAGATCCAATTTTAAAAGAAAATTTATTTAAATGGAAACCAGGCATTGCTTATTTAACAGATTTGTTCACTTAATTTAATGAGATTAACTTACAGTTACAAGATGACAGTCTAAATTTGATAAAAACAAAGTCCATCATTTTAGCATTTCTTGACAGAATTAAACTAATGAAGCAAAATATTGGACGGCGCGAATTTTCCCAGTTTCCCAATTTGTCACCGGCAAACTGCCAGTATAATGATGTTTCAACCTACGTTCAACATTTAAATATGCTTCACACAAACTTTGAAACAAGGTTTGAAAATGTTTTAACTATAAAAATACCACTGTGGATTATCGATTCATACGGTTACATTGAAGAAACGGATGTCATATTACAAGAACAACTGATCAGAATAAGCACTAACGAAGAACTTAAATATCAGCAATTTCGGCTTCAGAGAGACATGTCAAATAATGAAAATTTGCTATTAAGGAATCAGGCTTTTCCCTCCCATTAAAAGCATTGATTTTTATTGTGTAGTTATTTTATGTTATAATTTTACTAGATTTGCATTTTGTGTTGTTTTAATTAATAAATGTATAATAACTTAACATGTGTTTTTTAACTCTTTCACTCTAGAGTTAAACCTATCAAAGTGTGTAGCACTGTGTCAGCTGTCAAAAACGCATTTGAAATTGATGAATTTGTAACAGAGCTTAGAAAGGCGGGGATCCACCCAAAAGAAAAAAAAAATGGCACGGGGACTACGAGACAAAAAGTTTTGAGGACCTATATACACACAAAACCAGTTTGATCTTTCTTTTACTCTTTTGGGTTTAGGAAGTCTCAACACATGAAGATTTGCAAAAAAGTCTGAGGGTCAAATCTGACAGGATTGCATTACATGTTATGAAGATATAACAACCAACAAAGTAAAACGTACAATTGTGCAAAAGTGACTTCGTACAATAGGAACGGGTAATTGCCAGTCAGCTGTAACGTATACACAACAATATAAAAAATTTTAAAGACAGTGGGACCACAAAATTTCGTCAGTACAAAAAGGGTTATGCTTTTTAAAACGAACACCGTGGCCAAAACGTCAAATTTCATAGTAAAGAGCCGAAATGACTTTTACTTGAAATCGAAAATAACGTAGCTCAGTTTAAAGCTCGTGGGCCCATTATCTATATTAAAAAATATATATACTTTTGTATTTCCCGGTTTATATTTTAGCATTTAAGCTGTGTTTCTCGTCCTTAAAGAAACACTGCGATCTTACAATAAAGTATTTTTCACTCACCTCTGAAGGTTCCGATTTAATTGCTTTATAACACTTCACATCTGTATTAAATTCTCTCTTGAAATTCTTTAAATCGACTTCTGCTTTTTCTTCGTTCCGTTTAATTGTAAAGTCCGAATATTTCGTTTCTAACTCTTGTTTTATCTTCATTTTCTCCGTTTACGATATCCTCGTATGTCAACAATCTGTATTCAATTAATTAATTAATTAATTTTCATTCGAAATTTGGAGCAAGCAATAAGAAAAAACGAGTAAACTCATTACTATTGTTCCCGTTGCAGCAGTAAACAACTGGCGCATTTTCAGGGTTGATGGAAGAATGTTGGATGAGAGAGATGGCATAAAGACAAGATTATCAATTATTTAGACAACCCAATGTTACTATTAACAAAGAAAAGTTTATTTTACGTGTTAGCCATCCGAGAGCAGTAGAAAAAGTGTACAAGCGTTTATTCCATATTTCGCTCTATAGGGTAATGCTGACCACTTTGTCATTATTTTTCTAAATTATTTAATTATATAAACGCTTGTACACTTTTTCTACTGCTCTTGAACTTTGGAGAACGTCTCCAAAGTCTAACTAGCAAGTTAAACAGTTAGCAACGAGTTTTTTGTTAGCCGCGATGTCGAGATGTGTGCAGAATATACGCAGGAAAAAGAATAAATACAGTTATGTTATAACCTCGTCTCATTCATTTTATCACGCGCAGTAACGAAGGTAAAATAATAGCAGTAGAACCCCACTACATTAGCTATCCTGATATAATTTAGTTAATTTTACAGTTGTTAAAGAGATTTTACATTTCATTTCCATAAAAGTAGCATGAAGTAGCCCATGAAATTACAGAAGTAGCCTGAAAAGTAGCAAGTAGCCCTCAATAAAAATCAGTAGCATGCTTTATCGAAAAATAGCCTAAGCGGCGATTTTTAGTCCAGTCTGGCAATAGTTGTGAGTTACGCCACCCTTTTGACAGCTGACCAAAGTACACGTACTTTTAGTAAGTGTAGGGTGACAAGAATTCCACGAAACTCGCCACAAACAATATTCGCTACAAAGAAACTAGAGCAGTGACACGTGTCTAGCACACGTAACACTTTGCCGCTACAAAACCACTGATTATACGGTTAATAGTGTTGTGCTTAAAACGCATCTATAAATGTTTATAGTAAAAAACTACAGATGAAATATTTTATCATATCCTTAAAACCTAAAAAGTTTCCGGCTTACATTATACTAGGTACAGGGGCGGATCTAAGTTTTTCGAGGCCTAGGGCTTATTGAATTACAACAGGGCCCCATTTTTGTTAAAATAAAAATTTCTAAATTGGAAATTAAAATTTATTTTTAATAACATCAAAATCAAAGTTGAAATATATATATTTATGAAATGTTAAGAAAAACGTATTGAAACTTATTATAATAATTCAATTTTTGTGCCTCCTTGACGCATGGGGGCCCAGAATTTGAGTTTTATTAACCCGTATGTATATTTGCCCGACTAGCCTGATAGTTAAATGTTAACTCTCTTATAATTAAAAAAAATCAAAAAGCAGTTAAATTTATAAAATAAATAAATGAGACTACTAAAAATGTGAAAATGAATATAAATTTGATTGTCTTTTGGGAGAAACAATACTAAAATAATTTTTAATAGTTATGTGGGAAGAAACGACAGTTGCAATTAATTAAAAATAGAACAATTAATGCAGAAAATTCAATGCGAAATTAATATTACGTGAGGACTCACATTTCATAAATTACTTTTAACAAAAGTTTGTTATATTTGTTCGATATTTTCCCCCATTTTTTAAAAAGAAATTAAAAGAAAAACTTCCTTTTCTGTTAATATACACCAACGCTCCCTAACCCATTCTTCCTTGTGTGACAAAAACTTGGAAGTATTTTTAGGAAAAACTTTTTTATGAAATTTACACTTTGTGTCCTTGCCATACATTGTTCTCCAAATCTGAAAATCATTAAACGCAATGTTTCTTCACACCCGTTTTAAAAAAGTTAAGTCAGTGACCTCAATCTTTGCCTACGGTCACTGTCCAATACTGTGCCTCCAGTGCCCTCTGTCGACCACTTGCTTCTGTTCGCACCCCTAGATTTACTAGCCACTCACAGGAGGCATTGAGCCCACTTCGGGAACAGCTGCGCTAAACAGTCCAACTTCCCACACGTGTTGGAAGAGTAGAAATCTTGTTTCGACAGTTCTAATTGAAGGAGTTCTCTGCTTAAAAATAAGGGCAGTTCCCTGGAGTCTGCAGCGTAAATCTTGCTGCCCGTGTGAATAAAAGAAAGAGTAGCCACTAAAATTCCTAAACCTCCAATGCATATAGGAAAAAAAAAATAAATAGATCAAAGACGAAGAAAAATATCTCCGATTTAAAAAATAATTGTGAAAACTTTAAAGGTATATTATATTTACGTTATTCTGTGAACTCTCTCCTTCCTTTCGACAGAGAAATTCGATAGTTAGATAAACAAGCGATCAGTTACTCGGCAATATTTGAAATATTGGTGGCGCCATCTGCTATCACATTTAATTTTTGAAATATTTTATAATTTTGAATATTATAAAACGAAAAATCTTCATTTTTAAAGGATAGGGATAAGTTTTATAAAAACATACAAATTCCACTAACGAGTAAAATCGTAATTATGTTTGTCATGACGCGTTTCTACCAGTCAATAATGGTTTGCCTGGTAGTCACGTGAAAAAATAAAATCGATGGCAGAAAGAACGATACGGTTACATGAAATGACTGAATTAGAATAAAAAAAAGATAATAAATTTAACACAAATTCTACAAAAATAATGATATATAACTTAATTTAAATGAAAACCCAAACGAATATTAGTCGAAATAGTATTCTTTATCAATAGATCTTGATCGAGGAATAAGGGTATCTTGTACACCAGATCTTTCTCGATCCAAAAAAATATCTCTCAACCAAAATCTTCTAGTTAAATAAAGCAAACCGTACAAAAAAAAAAAAAAAAAAAAATTCTAAACATGTAGATAACGGCAGTGTCGGAATTGTTCGCCATCTTGAATACTGTACGCATGTGCCAAAATGTAAGTTGGGTGTGCAGCTGCTGCGGCGAAAATGCGTTTGCGTGACCACTTTTCCTCGCCCCGCCCATGTGTGGATCACCCTAATGGCGATACATACGACTCCCATTAACTCTCCACTCCGTCGACCTTAAATCATCGAAATTTAATAGCATCAATCCCCTAAATGACACGAGAAAACCTAGAAAGGGACTGACGATGTAACAACGTGTTTACCAGACGAGTGATAAAAACGAAGTGGCTTCTAGGTACAATGTTTGTTTATATATCACATTGGTTTCGTAGCTACAAACTATGACGTGGGTTGGTGACGTGCTACCTCTTGACTTCTATTCACTTTGAGTGTACGCCCTCGTTTACTGCTACAACGTGAACAATAGTAATGAGTTTACTTGCCTGTCTTCGTTAGGGCTCTTTCATATTATGACCGACTGGTCCGACTCCATAAGCGTCTAGAGCACTGCTAAAATCTTAGTTTTAAATTATTCCAATATGGCGAACAGCGCCGATCGCTGGTAGTCGGTCGACAAACCGGTCGTTCCACTTCGACACAATTAAAAAGTAATCGGATCGGAGCAGTCGGTCACAGTGTGAAATAGGCGTTACTCGCTGTAAAATTCGAGTGAATTTATTGTGATTATTTATTAATTAATATCGATTAATGACACTTTATTCAAGTAAAAGAGGTTAGTGTTTCCTATTATATACATTTTATTTATTTATTTATTTATCTAATCATGCAAATATAAATTCAAACTCGACGGTTTTGAAAACTTCTATTGAAAACAGGTTGTTGACATACAAGAATACTCTAAACTGAGGAATTGACTATAAAAGTAGAACCAGAAAGAAATATTCAGAATTCACATTCAGTGGAGGTAATGAAAAGTTTTAAGTTGTTTTAAAGAATTGCACACGGATAAAAAATGTATTTTTTAAATTTAAATATGATTGAAAACTGCAGCCAATATGAACGATTTTTAAACCTGAATTGCTATGAATAATTATAAATAATACAATTGAGTTGATTACCCTAATGGAAACGTTAAAACAGACAAATAAACAGGGCATATTTGAATCAGACATTTTCCTTCGGGAACTGCGGGAGGGGAGGTCTTGACCTTTAATGGACGTCCATTTATTTAATTAAATTTTACACAGTTTACGCAATTTATTATATTTATTTTAAAATTTGTTATATGTTTTGTTTCTACTTAGTCTAGTGTATTTATTATTCGTAAAGTGATAAAGATTTAATGCGGGGGGCGATTTATTGAACGTCCGCAGAGGAAAAAAAATTAGGGAAACTTAGACAAACTGAAACAATGATAGAAGAGTAAAAATGTCAAGAAAAATGCGCACGTAATTTATGGACAGTTCCTAAATATCACATTTATTATAAGACAGAGGTGAATTTTTTTTTAATTACATGTAACAAAAAACTACAACTAAATAGTTAATAAGGACGAGTCGAAATAAATATTTTGAGTTTTATATCATAGGAATGGAATGGAAGAATAATTTACAAAGTTTGCTCTAGGCGGTGATGAATCAGTCAGTCAGTCAAGATATGTAATTTTAATTATTTATAAATTTAACCCAGTCAAAGCCAGGAGAGCAGTTCTATAAAAGATTTTTACAGCTTCCGGTTTTCGATTTTCATTTACATAACTCTGTTCTGAGATTAAGGAAAAGACAAACACACAGCTGTAAAAGCAGTCTACAGGTCTGAAATTTGAAAATTGATACCACAAGTAATCAATGATAATCAATAAGTTGTAAAGAAAATTAAATACATCCAGTTCTAATGACGTAATAAAGAATCCTGGAGACAACTGTCTCACTAACGTCTGTTTAATTGTTTTTACAGTAGACTCGATGGATTCTCTCGGATTCGGCTGACTTTTCTTTCATCAAAATCGTAACATTTTCCCACGTAGTCATGGATTTAAGTAGAGAAACTTCATTTTAAAATTTTGGAAAGAGTAATGTAAACGTAAAAAGTTTGCAAACGACGCTTTTAAAGCAACGCAAGAGTCGTATACAAAAGTACATTTTACTCATCTGTACATTTTTTATCCGTGTGCAATTCTTTAAAACAACTTAAAACTTTTCATTGCCTCCACAGAATGCGAATTCTGAATATTTCTTTCTGGTTCTACTTTTATAGTCAATTCTTCAGTTTAGAGTATTCTCGTATGCCAACAATCTGTTTTCAATAGAAGGTTTCAAACCGTCGAGCTTGGATTTATATTTGCATGATTAGATAAATAAATAAATAAAATGTATATAATAGGAAACACTAACCTGTTTTACTTGAATACAGTGTCATCAATCGATATCAATTAATAAATAATCACAATAAATTTACTCGAATTTTACAGCGAGTAAGGACTATTTCATACTATGACCGACTGCTCCGATTCGATTACAAGTTATTTAACTTTTTAAATCTGTCGAACCGACTGCTGTTGCCATGCAAACACGACTTGGAGTCGGACCAGTCGAACTAGTCGGCCATAGTATGTAAGAGCCCTAAGAAAGGCAGGCAAGTAAACTCAGTAGTATTGTTCGCGTTCAGTAAACAAGGGGTGTACACTGAAAGTTAATAGAAGTCAAGAGGTAGCACGTTACTAACTCACGTCATAGTTAGTAGCTACGAAACCCACGTGATATATGATAAACAAATATTGTTCCTAGAATTCGCCTCGTTTTTATCACTCGTCTGGCAAACACCGTTGTTACATCGTCAGTTCTTTTCTAGGTTTTCTCCCCTCAATTAGGGAATTGATGTTATTAATTTTTGACGATTTAAGGTCGACGGAATGGTGATTAATGGGAGTCGCATTCAAGTGGATGAACACATACGGCGCGGCATGGAAAAGTGGAGAAGATTTTGGATGAGAAGTATTTTCTTGGATCGAGAAAGAACTGGTGTACAAAATACCCTTATTCCTCGATCAAGATCTATTGATAAAGAATATTATTTCGACTAACATTCGTTTGGGTTTTCCTTTGAATTAAATTATAGGGGAATGTGGTGCGAGATGGGGCTATGGGGTAAGACGGGGACGTCTGTTTATTCATGGTTAACGCGCTTTCATCTAGCTGTTATTTGGGGAACTAAATGTCAAGCTGAAAAGTGATCTCGGGACGAGAGAACGTCCGAATCGCTCTCTTTGTTCGGAAGTAAGACAGTTTTCTATGTTTCAGCAATACTTCATCTAATTTCACGTCTGCTACAAAGTTTCTACAAAATAAGTATTATCGTGAACTTTTACATTACCTTTTAGATAAAGATATTATGGTATTCGAAGTAACCTTTAAGACTGAAATTGTTTAGTTTTGAAATAAAGTTGACTCGTGTTTGCAGTCAGTATGAAAAGTGCACGATGGGGCAAGATGGGGTACCCCATCTTGCCCCAGGTTGGCCACGAATTCTGCTGCTGGCTACAGGCACTGCAATATAGTGCAGTAAACTATTGTTAAATTCGTTGTCATTGATAATTCTATATCACCTTTTCGAATATACAAAATAATAATTTTAAAAATGATCTTTTTATAAAAAATAAAATATTACACTTTTAAATCATATCTAACTGTAATAAATTTATACAGTATTACTTGATTATTTATGTTTTTACGTTTTATTTTATTTATGAAAACATTTTTTTAATTTAAATACTATCTTAACAAGAAATAAAATGTGAGATAACAATCGAAATAAAAATTTTTTCCACGAAAAAAAATATCGTCTGCTTACAAAATAGCGAAACTGAGCATGCGCGAAGTGACAGTATCGTCTGCTAAAGTAAATACGAGTAAGTTCAAACTTTTATATTTATTTATTCGAAAAGTAATAAATGTAGCCGTTGTGATAAATGCAGGGCCGGATTTACATAAAGACAATCGGGGCCGGTGCCCAGGGCCCCCACAAAATAGGGGCCCCCACAAAACTATGTTTAAACATATTTTTTTTTTTCTATTACTGCGACAGCCTAGTGTGGCCTTAATCATGAGGGCCACAGGCAAAGAAAACCAAACCCGGGGAAAAAACCTATGAAACATCGAAAAATTTCGGGGAAAAATTTTACATAGGTATTTTTCAATTAAATTAAAGTAATTAATTTTACACAATAAAATATATGTATGTTTACAATAACCTTATTTTTAAATGAAATTTACAACTTCCTAGTTGAAATCTAGTTGAAAGTACAGTATTTTGTATAAATTTTCTAAATTATCAAATTTGCCTACTCTTAAAAGGAGGCCCCCACCGAATTTGTGCCCAGGACCCCTGGATTGGTAAATCCGACCCTAGATAAATGGGCACACTGTTCTTGTGCCAATATTGAAGAAAACGACAGTTTAACCACTTTAATTTGTCCTTCTTGTATATAAAAACAATATTCCCGTCTTACCCCGTGAGTGGTGCAAGATGGTGCATTTACATATAATTTTTAAATATTAAATTTTCTTGTTTTTAAAAACGTTTTTCAAAAATTAAATTTTGTACTATATAGTATCAAATATTGTAGTTGCTGAGAATAAAAAAATTATTATTCTTATTAAACTGGTTGCCATCTTATGACTTTTCAAACCTTAACGTCCACATCCTGCCTCACCTTCCCCTATATTTTTCTATTTTCCACTTTATCTTTTAGCATTTCAGTTGTGTTTCTCGTCCTTACAGCAACACTGCAATTTTATTTTTACTCACCTTCACATCTGTATTAAATTCTTTTTTAAAATCAACTTCAAATTTTTCTTCGTTTCATTCAATTGTAAAGTCCGAATATTTCGTTTCTAACTTTTCTTTTATCTTCATTTCCTCAACATACTATATTCTCGTATGTCAATCAAACAATTACTTAATAAATGTTCTTCGAAATTTAAAGCAAGTAATGAAGAAAGACAAGTCAACTTATTACTATTGTTCCCGTTGTAGCAGTAAACAAGGGGTGCACCCTCAAAGTTTACTTTATAATGGATAGTTGAATGTTAACTCTCTTATAATTAAAAGTTAAATTTAAAACATAGATAAAAAAATAAAATAAGGCTGTACTATAGATTACTCGCTATGGAATTTCGGGACTTTGAGTATATATTTGAACTCAGGGGACCGAGACGAGTTCAACGGTACCCTACTTTTGGACCGGAGACGAAAGTAAGAAAGTTATATTTACAATTTCTTGCCTTTAACAATGTATTCTACACCACTTTAGTTTTCCACTAGGTGGCGTTCGACAGTTCGTGCTCCTGACCGATCTCCCGGAAGTTAGCGATTCATCCTTTACTGTTCATAACTTAGGTGATGTTTCTCGTGTATTCGTGTATATCGTTGACACTGCGACGACGAGGTGGGCGAGCACCGCAGGTGCCGACCGCAGAGGAGACGCTGCCTCTCGCAGCCGAAGCGGCGAGCCAAGCGAACCGCGAGGCTGCAGTTTCCCATAGGCTTGAACTTATACTTACACTCCAGGCAAATCCTGTTCGAATCGCTGATGTATCCAATCTCGTAATTCACTAGGTCCAGCTATCGATGGTTTTCAGGTAGACATGGCAATGAAGTAGACGATTTTAAACACGCGATAGGCTTAGCGGAGAGAGCGACGCGACTCCCGATAATCGCGCGATCGCCAAAAAAAGCATAACTTTTTTATTTTTCGTCTCCGGTCCAAAAGTATGATATCGTTGAACTCGTTTCGGTCCCCTGAGTTCAGATACAGTAGACCCCTATAACACAGGTTCATATAACACTGATTCGTATAACACGGCGAAAAAATTGCGATCGTGTTCGTTTAACACGCTAAAAGAGACTCGTATATAACACGGTAAAACGCCATCGACGACTCGTGTCGCGACAGGATTAGTCGAATCTGGACCAATAGCGGACATTGCACAAACCGTTGAGTTTAAACGAGCAGCGGACTTACTAAAAACCATTTATTATTTAACGGCCATAAAAATTATATTTATTTTAATGATGTCTCCAAAGATCAGCGAATTTTTGCAGAAAAATAACTTATCAGGAAACACGCGCCCGCCGTTCAATGTGCTGCTCCGCGACGAAAACGAGCTTAAGCAATGGTGTCTTCGAACGGTGAGCACTCGGTAAGTATTCCTACAATTTTTTGTTTATAGCATAGTTTATGTGGATTATTTCAAAAAATTATACGTGTTTTGGAAATGTTAGAGTGAAATTAGTCTAGAATCGATTACTTTTATGGAAGAAAACCTTTCAAATAGCCGTAGCTTATAAACTTCACAAGTGCCCAGATCATGTATTTGTAAAATCTAAGTGACTTGTACAACACGGAATTCATATAACACGGAACGTATCTACCGTGTTAGTGGCGTCTAATGTACTGTACTTTGCTCAGCTTTACACTGTAGACTACCTTATCGTATCGTCCTGTCACAACTTTAAGCGATACACTCTGTCTAATCTAGTGAGTTTTATAAACTATATTCAGTATATTCAAACTATATACTCGCAATTTTGTTTTAATAAAATACTGAATTTTTGTTCTCTTTCCCATTATTCGTTAATTTATGTACGGTTTTCGACGTTTAATATTATCACTAATTATTGAACATTACATACATTTATTTTTCTGTATTTTATTTATACATAAGTGTATAAAAAGTAGAAAGCACGCAGGAGAGTCAACAGGGTTCGCGGGGGTTATCCCCAGCAGTGTCCTTTCTTTTAGGTATTGGGTGATGGCCACTCTACATAAAATTCATCTTTGTTTTATCAAAGTGGAATTAAAAAGACTCGCTATTTTGTGTGGGGTAAGCGTAAGAGAAAAATTGATCAGGTAAATTGTAGATCTAAAAGAATCAGCACAACCGAGACTCCCGAAAGCATTGAACTCTGACTTAAGCAACATAGAGTAAGAATAGCTTTGTCTAAGGATGAGGAACAGCATCACAAAGTCAACGACTTGAAGCTCCTCTCAATTCTTCAATCTTTATTTTCTCATAAAAAATATTCTGTCATGCTTGACGGGAGAATTTCCAGTATATTTCTTAACGCGTAAATTGGGATTTGTCTTCATGTGCCTAATTAATCCAATCTGTTTTCTAAATCCCTTCTTGCATATTTTGCATTAATGTTTATTTCCTGTGGAATGAACACTCTTGATGAGTTTGGAACTCGATTTTGTTTTAATTTTTTTTTTTTTTTTTTACAAATGTCACAACAGAAATGAATCCGATTATCAAAAATAGTCATATGCTTCTCTAAAACCTCCCCAAACATAAAATTCTGTTCACATATATTACATTGATAATAAAATTGGGGTGTATTTCTAAACAAAAAAATTTTAAACGTAATTTTAGTTTAGTTTTTGTTTTACATTTGCTATTACAATGACCTCTAAAATACTAATGATTCTGGAAACAAGTTCATGGCTTAAAAAGTGTTTAATATAAAAACCTTTGTAACACACTTCACAAACGTAACAATGATTGTCTTCATTGTCTATGTCTATTACACTTCTTTAAATTATTTATTACACATATTACACTTTTAGATGTAAACTTTCGAATGTTCTTCTGGTGTGTTTTTAGTCTTAAATGGCTTGTTACAAATATTGTATATTTTGATGTTTAATAATACAATGTCTGGTTAAGGCAGTTTTATAGGTATAACATTTGTTACAAATGTCACAAACATACTTCTTCTATCGCTATGAATTACTTTGTGCTTTCTTAAAGCGCGTTTTGTTTTAAATATTTCGTTACATACCTGACAAGTATGGTTAACCCGTCGTCACGCGCGCGCTCAGTCAAATCGAAATCACGCGTGCTCGGTCAATTCGGCACCAATTTAAAAAATTAATTAATAAAAATTTAACATCGAAAAACGGGTATTTTTACTTTAATCCAGTTTATTAATATGTTTCTAATCGAATTCAGTCAAAAAAGTTTTAATTTCATCATAATTTATTGATGATTTTAATTTTTTAATATTAGAAGGTAATTAGCATAAATTACAAAGTGTCGTGTTTCATCTTCGCTCCCGTTCAAGTTTATTGCTCTAGACACGTGCTGATGTTTGTTTTTAGTTCTACTGGTGATTAGGCTTTTTCTTCAACCTCGTCCGTTTTGGTTACAGAAGATGGGGAGACGGGCGTCACGTGATCGCTTACCTCACATTCTACCACAGAAATTACCTTACTTTAAAGTTTTATTTTTTTTCTCGATTTTAATTATTATTAACTACCTTTTTTTGATGGATTCTAATACTTATATGTGTTATGAAGTTGCAGATATTTTTTTTATTAAGTTTTACAAATTTATGTTTTTTTCTTCGATTTTTATATATAAAATATACGAAAATTCAAATATTTATTAAAATTTATCAGAAATGCTAAACTATAAGTACAGTGTGTTTTACAATACTATTGCGAACAGATATCGTCAATTATTTTATAAACATATTTATAATTTTAATTTTTATAAATTATTTAAATTGATGCAACGCGACGCGCTCAGAATCAATAAATTACTGTCGCGCGTTACTTAAGATGGCGATGGGACTCGATTCAATTTCTTCTTCATTTCAGATGTTAATCAAAGAGGGTTATTTTAACATAATATTAAATAGTGTATGTTTATTATAATTAATAAATCTATATAGGAATAATATACATTTATTACTGAGTGTATTTAAAAAATAAAAAAACGGAACAAAAATATAATAGAAAAAAAATGTTTATACTATACCAAAATGCTTTTTACATCTATTCTATTAGATCTATATTAATCCTAACGATGGTGGACTTCGCGCCGATCTCTGAATAAGCAAGAGACGAGATAATTGACATCCAGGCGTTAAGTGTCGCCTGGATGTGAATTATCTCGTCTCTTGCTTACATCTATTCTACTTTCAATACAAGAGTTATATAAATAATAATTAAGATAAACAGCATAAATTGGTAATACAAATAAAATTATATTATATATTATTTATTTATACATTTAAATATTCATTTCTATTATTCGTTTATACATTTTACATTATACAACGCTAAAACTTTATGTACATCTTGTATTGGAAGAATTATAATTAGCGTGTGCAAAAAAGTTAATTTTTTTATTTTCTAGGTTAGGCATACGGTGTTTCTTTTACTGATTAAGCATACAGGGCCTTTTGGATGCAGCATCCAACAAATGAACAACTTTTATTGATATATATATCAATAAATGTCGTTCATTTGTTGGATACTTTATCCAAAAGGTCCTGTTTGCAAATCCGTGAAAGCAAGCCCTTATGCCTAACCCAGAAAATAAAAAAAAAATACAGAAAAATAGGTAATATAAAAAATGAATACGTTCATATAGTGTTAACTTTCTAATTGTGTTCTTCCACTCAGGGAAATGTTGTGATGGTGTCATAAAACTTTATAAAATAATTAAAAAATACCATTGTAAGAAATTAAATTATTTCCGGTCAAATTTCAGTTTATTAGAAGTAATTCACTTTAAAATAACGCGATTATAAACAAAGAAGCGCGCGTGCCACCGCTGCGGCTATTTTTAGTAACAACGACTGGCGGGAAATTTGAAAATTGAAATCGGAGATAACGCGCGCCATAGTGCGGATTTGGCACCAATAATTAATTAAAAATAAAGGAACGCTTTAAGAAAAAAATGAATAGCGCATCGTAAAATTAAAGAAAAATTAGACAGGTAATAATTTTTTCAGATTTTTCGGACAATTAGAATTTTTACACGAACTAATTAAAAATCGATTGGTGCCGAATCGGCACTAAGCGCGTGACGACAGGTTAAATCGATTATTATGAACTATTTTATGAGTTGCCAAAGAATGTTTTGTTTTAAAACATTTGTTACATACCTGACAAGAATAGTTACGGTCATCACTATGAGTTTTGTGATGGGTTTTTAGTTGCTCCTTACATTTAAAACTTTCATTACAAATATCGCATTCGAAAGGTTGTTCTTCACTATGAGTTTTTTGATGACTTTTTAATTGGCTTCTGCAATTAAAACCCTGATTACAAATATCGCATTTGAAAGGTTGTTCTTCACTATGAGTTTTTTGATGACTTTTTAATTGGCCTTTCAATTTAAAACTCTTATTACAAATATCGCATTTGAAAGGACGTTCTTCAATATGAGTTGTTTTATGGTGTTTTACTTGCTCTTTCCATTTAAAACCCTTATTACAAATATCGCATTTGAAAGGACGTTCTTCACTATGAGTTTTTTAATGACTTTTTAATAGGCTTTTGCAATTAAAACCCTTATTACAAATATCGCATTTGAAAGGAAGGTCTTCACTATGCGTTGCTTCATGACGTAACAATTTAAATTCACACTTAAATTCTTTTCCACATATCTTGCAGGCATGAACCTTACCATTTCTTGGAGATGACTTCACTCGATCTCCAGATGGCTGCAGACATAAATTCCTCTGAGAAATTTCGTTTTCATTTCCACTTTTGTGTTTTTTCATGTGTCTTCGCAATAGAAATTGCCACAAAAACTTTTTATTGCAGGTTGTGCAGCGAAATGGTTTTTTTCTAATATGACAGAACAGATGTGTTTGTAATATTCTCTTATTTCTAAAAGTCTGTTTACATAAATCACACGTAAGTTCTTGTTTGGAATGAGATGCAAACATAACCCTAAAGTATTTCCTTTTAATCTTAAAATGAATTTTATTGCATTTTCTACTCGAAAGAATGTATTTCTTTGTTTTGATATTATATTTCAAATGTTTTTGTTTTTCTGAATTGAGCTGAATATCGTGTTCCTCAATTTGTTCTTCCTTCTCAACTGAAAGTTTAAAAAATAACATATATTATATTTGAATAAACATAACATAGCTTTAATATTAAAATATTAGAGCTGAAATTATATAATTCGTGAAGTTTACTAATGTTTTTCATTTAAAAGTAAGGCATTATTTTTTGTTTCCACTAAAAATAAAACATTTTACAATCAAAAACTGATTGATTTAGCTTTACTTTCTTAATCTGACCGTTAAATGTGTATGAAAAATTAAATTTTTTCACTTTATCTGTTTTTATTTATTTTATTTATGTAGTTTGTTCCAGTAATTATCATAGAAACGTGGAAAAAATCGTGTGCTTTTAGAGAGGGAAAGAAATCATTAGTGTTAAGGAAAAATACCACAGCAAAAGTCTATGGATTTCAAGTAGATAGGCAAAATCGGTGTATTCTTAAAATTTTTTGTATCAAAATACGGTAACTTAAGAGTACATGTATACAACTATTTTCAAGAATATTAGCAACGTGTTTTCTAACTCGATGCAAATATTTACTTATTTATATCATTAAATAAGTTATATAGCTCTCATTTACTTCGTTTTAATACATATTTTTTATTATTTTAGTGCATCTATTAACAAAGCAAAATAACATAAATCATTAAATCACAACTCATGAGTTGTGATTTAAAAATTCTGATCATTTCAACATACATTTATTAACTTCAAAAGTTATATTAATACAATATAGGTAGTTATAAATCTCTAATATCTAATCTCAGTTAAATGTATGACAGTTGAAACTTGAATGCAGTGCCTCTGAATAACACTAATATAAAAAGTCTGAACTAAGTAACATGTTACTTACTTTGGATGTCCATTTCATTTCTGTTAAAGTTTTTTTCTGGAGTTAAGTATTCATTGTTGACAGGCTAAACAATATACAAACAATACGTGAAAAACACTAATAATCACTTATGATATATAAACCAGTAACGAGTTGCTCAACTTTCCCGGCAAAGTTTTAGAATTTTAGTGGCGTTGTCTGTAATAAAACGTTTTTTAAATAAAATATGATATTTTTAACTATTATTGGAAGGCAAAGAACTGAATTTCGAAAATAAGGATGAGTTTTATAAAAAAAGTTAAATGCGAATAACGAGTAAAATCATCATTAAGTCTGACCGTACTAGAAATACACACGACCCCCGATTATATCCCCAGCCTGTTAATTTTTAACCAGCAGAATTTAATAGCCTCAATTTCCGTAATAATCAAACTTTCCTGCAGAATTTGAAATATTTTCGAAGAAAAGAAGTTATTATGTTTCAAACAAGGTAAACAAAATCGTTCACTCCCCACACAGTAATATTTATAGATGTAGGGCCGGATTAACCCACTTTGGGGTCCTAGACATTTTCTTTTTACCGCGCCCCCTCCCTCTACCATAAAAAATAAAGCACACAAAAAATATAAAACAATAAATAACACAAAACTAAATAACGTGTAAAACTAAAAGAAATCTGAAATTTTTATCAATAAAAAATATTTAATACTAGAAGGTAGGCCCGGCGTTGCTCGGGCAAAAGTAACGATAGCAAAAATTAAGATTATTACGTAATAGTCACAAAAAACAGTAATTTCATCAACGAACTAAGTTTTTCTAAAAAAAAGTCGAATTTGAAAATCGAATGTTTTAATATTGTTCGATTTTCACGACGTGTTCTGATTATATCGTCCGATTTTCATCGAATGTTCTAAAGAAGAAAGATCGAGAAAAACCGAACTAATCTGTTTAAATTTGAAAATCGAATATGTTCTAACATATTACTCTTTTTCTTTTTTTTTTTTTTTCCAGCGCCCGTAAATCTTGCACGTCGCTTTCTCTTGCTCTCCATTGATACTTAACACTTCCATTGTTACTTAACACTTTGATACTTAAATCTGGCACCCTAACTGTGCACCAACTTTCAACTTTCAACTCCTAACGGTCTTAGAGAATATTAAGATTATTACGTTATAGTCAACCTTACCCGTTTTCACAGAATGCAAGAATTGGGTTTTCCCTGTTTCCAGACTATTACAGAATTTTTAGATAGGTCTAAAAATATGTTCGATTTCCCGCAAAAACGAAAAAAACTGCATCTGCGTCTTGCACGTCGCTTTCTCTTAACACTTCTATTGTTACGTAACACTTTCATCGACGATGGAAGTGTTAAGACTTAATCCTGTTCCTCTCCTCCGTGGGGAGGAATTTCGAAAAATCCCTTCTTAGTGTGCGTGTGTCTGTATTCAGGAATTTTCTCACAATATGACATGTATTCAATATAGTGGCCTTCTGTAGTGTGATGTATGTGTTTCTATTCAATTGTAATGTGCCCAGGCTTTTGTGTAGTGTGTGTGGTATGACATTTGTAGAGGAGAGAACAACAGGTACAATAAGCACTCTATCTATCCTCCACAGATGCCTTATTTCCTGGGCGAGTTCTGTGTACTTGCTAATTTTTTCAGTGCATGCGTTTTGTATATTGTGAGTGTTTGGAATGGATATGTCTATAATGTATGTGATTTTATTGTGTTTGTCAATGAGTGTGATGTCTGGTCTGTTGTGGTAAATTGTTTTATCTGTGATTATGGCTCTGTCATAGTACATTTTGTGCGTGTTGTTTTCCAATACTGTCTGTGGAATGTATTTGTAGTATGGTTTGTGGATGTCTGCTAATTTGTGTTTCTTTGCAAGCTCTTGGTGTATTATATTTGCTACTTGGTTATGTCTGTGTAAATAATCTGTCTGTGCCAAGAGCTTGCAACCAGAGGTGATGTGTTGTATAGTTTCTGGCATGATGTGACATTTTCTGCATGTGTCATTTGTGAGTGTTGCATCTTTGAGTATGTGTTTTCTGTAGTTTTTAGTATTTATGACCTGATCCTGTATGGCAATCATGAATCCTTCCGTCTCCCCAAAGAGGCATCCCCGAGCTAACCAGCTGTTTGACGCAGTTTTGTCAACAAAATCCTGGCCAGATCGTAAGGATGCCTGCCATGGAGTGCATTTCGAGCCCACGATTGCTTAATGGTGTCTATGCTTTTTATATGTTGTGTTGTGTCCATATGATGTGAGTGTAAATTTAATGGTGTGTTATTCGAGTCTGCTAGAGTTACTGCTTTATGTAATTGTGATGTTTCTTGTTTTTTGTAGAAAAACTCTCGCAGTGACTGTATTTGTTTGTAGTGAAGGTTAACTATGTCAATCAGGCCACGTCCGCCATCTTTACGTGGAAGGGTTAATCTTTCTGTGGCGGATTTAGGATGATGATGTTTATGCTTAGTAAGTGTTGTTCTTGTTTTCCTTTGGAGTTGCTCAAGATCAGTGTGAGTCCAATGTATAACTCCATTATTATTATTATTATTATCATCATCAACTCGTCTCGATTATATATATAGATTAATAAAACATGGAAATTACTAAAATTAATTCAAATAAATTATAATGCATATTTTATTTTCAAACTTAAATTTACGAAAGAATCAACTTAATTAGTACAAGGTTTACGTCTTATCTTCGCTTCCATTTTGTACATATATTGATGCAACGGGATATTCTTAATTACATCGATGTAGCCTTTTTCTTGAAAATATACATCGAAGTTTAAACATCCATCGAACCACCAACCATATTTGTAAACATCAGCACAGTTCAGGTCTTGTAAAAGATCATTGTCGCTATCAAACGTGCTAAAATTTAAGTAATTTGTATAGTTGACAGATTACGTACTAGAAAATATAAGACATTTTCACATTTATTACTTACGCAAATATTGTGTAATGCTTTAAATTAAACAAGCTGGTGTAACTCACCGTAAATTTTATAGGGATTTGTTAAATATAATCGATATCGATCGTTTTCATTCCCAATTTTAAATGTATCCATATAGTTATGGAAAACGAATGCTCTTTTTATTTCTCCATCGAGTCTCATTGTGTAATTTCCTTGACTGGTTATCGCTGTAAGTTTATCATTGCCTAAATAAAGTACATTAGATATTACCGATACTCAAATATAACTTGAAATAATTTAATATTAATGAATTCAGAATAGTTTACCTAACCAGAAATCACTGTCTAATTCACCGAAACCCACAGAGTAATCTTTCCAATTTTTACGAAAATAATTCGTAGAATTTTCGTCAGAAATTCCTCTATGAAAAACCTTAAAAATTCAAAATATAATTAATAAAAAAACGATGTTTATTTTGGACTCTTTCTGCCCCATTTTCACTAAGAGGGTCTTTTTTCGGGCCTTTGAGGGTTTAGCCAGGCACCCGGTTAGTCAGGATCAGGGCCTAACATATCCGGGTTAGACCATTCCCAATAAATTTCTGGAGTTATCGGAAACACGGATTCGATCCCAGACTCCCCAGAAATGTAATCTAACGCTTCAACAGTCTCGGCCATCCGATTATCCACATAAACAGAGCAGAAAGGTCCAGTTTTTAAATAAAACGTTAATTATCAAACTCACCGTCCATCCTCCGCCTTGGGTATCCATATCACAATACACTTGAAAACCTTCAACATGTGATATTGGCCATATACTGTAAATTCCAGATGAATTTATGCCACTCTCTTTAATATCGGTACAATCAATAGGTTTATATATAGAATGGGATGTAAATTTCTCTCCGGGTAGCAAGTATAGCCCTAATAAACATATTTAATAATTTTAAATGAATTAATTAAATTAATTATTAATCAAACTTACATCTGTAAAAACGACTATAATGTTCTGGATTCTCGTTTGTTGCCTTTAAGTTAAACATTAATTCAGAGCAAAATGCATGTTTTCGATATAGAAATAAAAAGAAAAACAAACTGATGAATTGTTGCACGTTACGCTAGAGTTAAATCATATAAAATGTTCGTGAAACTTGTAATTAGGTTAATTCGCCAGTAATCTAAAAACAGAAAAGGATATCCACTGTCAGATAACGCGTCATAATTTCTAAAAATTTATCTCCTTTCATTTTAATTAATTTATTTCTTCCACTTAAATTCTATGATAAGAAACATATATTACTTTACTTTAAACTATTCACATTCCTAGTATTTGTGATTAAATACTGTAGTTTTTAAGATTTGCTGTAATTAGGAGTGGTCCATTTTCTCTCTACGTAAAATGCATTATACATTTTTATGTTTAATGTGTGAAAATATAATTTTTACTTTTCCTACTCTGTCATACATAACAGAGAGAATGTATAGCAACTAGTGAAAAATAACCCCCCAAATTTTTACATTTTTGGACTCGGGGCATCCTGAAACGTCGAGAAATGCGAAATTATTCGGAGATTTTTTCTGTGTGTATGGAATGTTTGTGTGTGGGGGACACGATTTGTTCATTCCGTTTAAAGCTTAATAATAGCTGTGGTTCTTAACGAAAATATCTGAAATTTTTCAGGGAGGTTTGTGTATTATGTTATTAAATTTTGGTGGTTAAAGGTCGACGGGCTGGGGCGATAAAGGGAATCGTGTGTTGCATGTTTAGTAGAGTCAGACTTAATGGCGATTTTATTCGTTATTAGCATTTACAATTTTATATGAAACCCTGAAAATTAAGCCTGTTACCATTTTATAATAATTAAAATTATAAAAATTTTTAAAATAAAATATAACAGATGGAGTCACCTAATATTGAGGGAAAATTAAGCAACCCGTTGCTGAATTTTATATGAAGTTGCGATCTCTTACATGTTAATGGTAAATTGCAGTCGTAAATGGCATTTTTTAAACTATTTTTTCTTTATTTTAATTTTATATTTTTTAAAACATAATACAGTAAAATATTTTCGGATCCCGAGTGCAAAAAGGGTAGAATAGCTTAATTACACACAGTAAATACTTTATTTCCTAAATATTATATATCGTAAAATACAGTTTTTAATTATTGTATTATAACTTTTATTTTTACAACGTATATGATTTGATGGTTAAATCACACTCACTACATTGCATTTATTTAACGGCTAACAAGTTTAACAACGTTGACAGTACGATAAACAAATGATTAACCCGCTATTTTACTCTTCCGATTAGGCGAAATGGCTGACGGTGTGTATGAAAAACCCGTTAATTTAAGAGTAATCTAAAAATTTATCTTATTTTGATTATTAACTAATTGAAAGTACGAATAAAGCATTCATAACTTATAACTATGACCAGAAAATACCGTAATTCGAGCTCTTACCATTGGCGCTGTTTGCCGTAGCGGCATTATTTAGAACTAATGTTTGAGCGGGGACTAGATATTTTACCTGCCAACACGGATAGGCAATCCAAGAACAAAGCAATTCGCGTATTCACAATTCACAATTCTGTAAGCCACGTAGAAGAAGGTATACTATCGCTCGGCCTTAATTCGATAGTTTCCCGTCATGCATGACGGGGAAAGTAAGAATTAAACGGTCTTGTCTTTTATTCCAATCAGATCGGTGGGAGTTCCCTTGTTAATATGTCACCGTAACATGGAGAACAGAATGTATATATTCGACTCCCTTTTAGTTAATATATTACGTTTCCATCCAACACTATTCACTTGTCAGACCGATTCAGCATGGAGGACCGTGATGGTACAGACATTTCCGCCATTTGTGTCCTAGACACGGAACAGCACTAAAATTTCTATAGCTATAAAAACAGTTTCGTTGCTGCCTTTTCTATGTAATAGAGACTTTAGCATGCGTTTGTTGAATGAGATAAAGTAAATTTTAAAAATGGCGATGCCAAATGATGTGAAATAGCTCCATCTGCTCAACAGTCTGATATTAGAATATATCATGCAGCTAGAATCTCAAATACAACATCGTCAACCTGCCTTTGCTTTTGATATGAAACAGCTCTCCAGTTCTGTTCAGAGGATGCGATATTTAACACCACTTCATACGCAGCAAAAAAAAAAATACAGAATTGGAAGCTGCTGCTGATCGTTTCTGTGACTCGTAAACAGTATTAGATCCAAGTCAATGTATAAGTTTAATGTATAAGTCTACCTCGTCTTCACTTAGGCCCGAAAAATTTTTTGTCTTACTACATTTTTTAAACAGGTATTTGTAGTTGATCTTTTAGTTCGTAAAGGACAATTCTAGGATCTTCAATATGCCATCGATTATGTTTTATAAAAATTACTTCTGCATAATTTTTTTGTTGCATATACTACATACATGCTGTTTTTTTCTGTATACATGAGTGCGTGGCATTATAAATTTATCTTTTTACTAAGCAGTATGGGTGCTGTATAATATTGATATCTTCGAAATCACTTTAACCCTATTATAGGTTGATTTTTCTTACAGCAACATCCGAGTGTAATGCACGTCAACCTTACAAGCCAAATTGTTATCGTTAATTCCTCCGTAGCTCCAGTTTATAAGCAAAAAAGTGGTTCAAAAAGTTCTAAAATAGCTAAAGTGACCAGACATACGGGTTTTAGAAGTTTTGTTGTTATCGTAAATATGTACTGAATTTTAAAGACAGCCTTTCCTGTCCTATCGAATTTCTTAAATAATTTTTAACTCGTTTTAAAACAGAGAAAGATTTTGCACTGAAGCCGGGCCCCTTCGAATTACGGGCCCTAGACATTTGTCTAATTTGTCTATTGGATAATTTAGCCCTGGTAGCAGGTAGGCAAGAAAATGAGAAGAATAATGCCAAAATAATAGGACACATAAAATAGATGGTTTATTTAAATCAGATGATTTAAGTAAACAATATTATTTCTGATCTGTAAGACGTAATTGTTGTATCCATAAATCTAGTATAATAAGTCCTGTTAATTGATAAAGTACTAATAGACGAAGATAAGTTTAAATTAATTACTACATTACTTTTTAAAGTATGAACTGTAATAAAATATAAAAATAATATATCAAGTGTATATTTATACTTTCAGATAAGTCAAGACTTTTTTAATTTGAATGGTTTCCCTGTGTGTATGGAGCCATTGACTGCACCCACTTTCCAATTCAGTCACCGGGAGGAGAAACTGCTGAATTATTTCGAAATAGAAAAGGATATGTTTCTATTAGTGTTCAGACAGTTTCAGATAGCCAACTAAAAATTAGAAATATAGTAGCCAGATGGCCATGATAGCACTATATTTTCCAATAGTCATCTGTGTGCTATGTTTCAAGCAGGAGACATTTTATCAAAATATCACCTTCTTGATGACAGTGGATATGGATGCAAGGCATATCTATTAACACCAATATTAAATCCATAAAGTGATTAAGAAAAAAGGTGATTATTAGTTTTATTAAAATATATTTAATGCATAATAAAGTTTTAAATGATCATATATATTTCAAAATTAATATTATTAATTATTTTTTCTTTGAAAGAAATAACAGATGCCACTTAAAAGCACGGAACACGGTGGAACGGCAATATGGTTTATGGAAACGACGTTTTCCCTGTTTATCAGTAGGTTTACGTTGCAACCTTCAAAATGCTACGGCTGTCATAATTGCCACTGCAGTGCTTCATAACATTGCAATTTCACATGGAAATATGACAGTTCCAACAGAATTTGATATTTCCATGAATGAAGATGTTCTGGTGCCTGTTGTCAGAAGTCAGAATGCAGCTGGGTTAGCAGAGAGAAATGCATTAATAGCAGATTTCTTTAGAATTTAACTTCTGAAATGTTTGCATAACCTTTTAAAGTTATGCAAACATTTCAAACATTTTTACTAAATTAAATGGCTTTTTTCAGGGCCCCAAATTTTGCTTAAGAGTTAGCCAAATCAATATAAGTAAAAAAATGTATAGCAATATAAAGCTTTGATATCAAATTTTGTTATCGAAACAAATTATTATTAATTCGTTTTTTGGGCTTAGGACTTGTTTGTAAGGCAGAGGATGTTGTAAATGAACATAATTTTTGAGATGAAAAAAATGCATAAAATTTGGCAGTTTTATTTCACCAAGCAAATGAAAAGTAAACAGGAATTCTGTTGAAAGGCAATATGGTTTATAACAGACATTTTCCATGCCTTTCTATTGGACTACACTATAATAGGCAGTGCATATTATAGTTCTTCACAATATTGCACTACAAGATAGAAGTATAGCATTATTTCATAATAATGATGATAATGCTCATTTTTTTATCTTCAGATGTCTGTACAACTATTTAAATACAAGAAATGTTCAAGGTTTTGCTAAAAAAATGCAATAATTCGGAATTTTTTGTTTAATGTTAAAATAAAAATTTGTTTACTGAAAAGTTTTACTGTTATTACTGTATTATTATTCTAAAAAAACAATATACACAGGACACAAATACTTAATGGAAAAATTTATATTAAAAAATAAAAACACTTTTTCACTATTATAAATGTACATTTTGCAAACAAATAATTACAAATGATAATTGCAATTATTAATTTAATTGCAGTCTTATACTTGATGGATTGTTCTATAAAATTTGCAATAACTTTTCCTGCACTTTTAACTGTGTTTGCATTAACGGCATTTTCATATTATGCTCTTCTGTCATAAATTTGATTTTTAATTCGTGTTCTTCTTCCAGAGATTTTCCTTTCTTCTTTTCGCCTGTTCGTAAATGGCTTCAGTTGCTTCGAGCTGTTTTCTTTTTATTCTGATTGTTTTTGGCATTGGTGGAACTCTGATTGGAAGGTAATTATTTCATTATAAGCTAAAACAGTATTTTTATGGAATATAATTATTTTTAAGATTTACTTGCTGATTATCAATATTATGAAAGATAAGATGAAGCATCTCTGCCTCCAACATAGGAACTATTTTTGTTGCAGGTTAGATTCGCCACTGTTTTCATGGAATAGAAGTGGGCAAAGTTATACAGTTTCGACAGTAAAATGTAGGTATTAAGTTACTCTGTCCAGTGTTAAGAGCGTGTCTTATTTGCAACAATAAGGGTGGAGACCGTACTCATACAATCAAATATTGTCCAATGAATGAATCACATGTACTCCAATCAAATCTGGACCTATATTGACATGTGGCTTCGAGGATAAAAAATCACAATAATGGAGAATGGACATGAAGGATGTTATGTCGCACGATGTGTTTTCTAAAAACAATGGAGAAAGTATTATCTCTCGCTGTATCGTCTCTCACTGAGACTGAAAAATTACACAATATAAGTAAATTTCCCCCAATGACCTTGAATTCCCCCCAGCAAGGCTACACGAGACAGTGTGGGCATTCCCTGATGTGATAAGGGTTATGAAATTCTTCCATATAAAAATCTACAGCTGGTTCTATCACACCCATCAATAATCTGTGGTATAGCTGAAACCTGCAAGATAAAAAAATTGTTATTTGAAAATAAAATATGTGAACTTAGCATTAAAACTATATTACTAACTACTAATATTAATATTAGTTCTTTTAAAACTTGCAAGACATTTGTAAGTGAAAATTATCTAGAGTTTTTTGATTTATGAATGAAATGTTAAATGAAAGAATGTGTAACTTATAACAATATTTCAAATTATTAAGATGTACACAATTTGAATAGTACATATAACATAAACTTTCATACAATTCATATATTAAATATTATAGTTTTACATTTAAATTACATAATGTAGTTTAAATTGTAGATGTAATTTATACATGAAATGTATATACTGTATATTCTTATTGTGTATTGTATAGTGAAGTACAGACTTTATATATAAAGTATTTTTCATGTATACTATAAATATTTGCGCAATTGTCATTTAAGTATTATAAAGTAATTTATTCGTAACGGTTAATGTTACTTATGGTAGCGAACATGGCGGTTCGTCTCTGAAACAGTGGGGACGCACATACTAACCTAACCTAACCTATTCTAATAAATTGCCATAATTATTGCCAACCAAATTATTAGAATAGGTTAGGTTAGGTTAGGTTAGTACTGTACGTTGTCCCCACTGTTTCATAGACGAGCCTTCATGTTCGCTACCATAGGTAACACCTTGATGACTAAATAAACATTGACTTACTTCAGATACAGATACATCAAATAGGCCCATATCTTGAGCATTTACTACTGAAGTTGTAGCTATCTCTGCTATTAAAATATATTACGGTCAGTGGCGTAGCGTGGGTGTCAGCTGCCCGGGGCGGAGGAAAATTTCGCCGCCCCCTTATTTAGGTATTTTTACAAGATATTATTATTTATTGTGAAATTTTGCCGCCCCCTATAAGTGCCGCCCGGGGCGGGCCGCCCCTGCCGCCCCCACTACGTTACGCCACTAGTTACGGTTTTGGTTAGTACTTCCCACGTGTCCTATCTCCGGCCGCGACTCCACTAACCGTAAAACAGCCGTAAAACCCTTCGCCGTAAAAGCTTTTAATCACGTGACCTATTTGCGTTTGCGCTCGGATTGCGGTGGAGGTCCGGCTAGCGAAGCTTTTTACGGCGACAGTACTATTACGGTGTATACGTGATATACCGATATAAAGACAATAATTATATTCTACGAGTTTTTTCTGTACTATAATTACAAATGTAGTAAAAGTAATATCTTTACTTTCATATATTGACTTTTATTATTATATTATTAAGATAATATGCAACACTTATAAGATTAGCTTTTTTATTATATACTCCTCTAAATTGAAGGATTTTCCTTTGGCCGTTCATATCGCGTGTTTTAGGCATCCATTATTATAATCAAGATACTCTTGGCATAGATACACGAATACTTTCGAATGTCTTCGATCAATCTTCCCAGATCTTCTAGAGTAACCACGAGAGAACGTACACAAAAGCTCGTTTTCCGCCATTTCCGCACCGTGTCACGATGACCTAGATTTCACTGACTTCTGATTGGTGGATGGTACCAGTTTACGGTCGTATTCACTTCGAAAGTTGAACACTGCTCAACTCGCTTTTACGTTGGTTTTACGACCTGCTCAGGCGTAAAATATCATGGTCACGTGATTAAAAGCTTTTACGGCGAGGGGTTTTACGGCCCTTTTACGGCTAGTAGAGTCGCGGCCTCCCAGTACACGTGTTTTCTTCCCAGTACTTCTCTCTCTTCTGTTTCGAAGAAACCGCGTTTGTTTTTGTTTTCAGTTATAGATTTATACTTCTCGACTAATTCGAGTAGAATTTCTTTTTCAAAATTTGTAAAATTACGGCGTGCACTGTTATCAATTTTGATTCTCCGCCATTTTCTACACGTGTTTTCTTTCAACCAATCAAGACTCCGCTTACGCTTGTTTAATCTCGAACGCAGGACTGTTTTAAAACATTAACTTCAGAGTAGCGAAACTCTAGAATTATATTTTTATCTGAATACAAAAGAAGAGTAGCTCGTAATCAGACTTCGAGTTATATCTAAACTGGAGTTCGTCAACTCTCTGTTTAACTCGCGTTGGTGAATACGGAGGTAAATGGCGTTTTCTTGCAAATTCTGCGCGGGCGAAGTCGCGGGTAATAGTTTATTATAAGTTTATTATATTATTTTATTATATACTGTAAATATTTAAACAAAATTTGATATTAATAATAATTATTAATTCAATTTTATGTTAAATATTTAAAAAATTTTTAATTTGTCAATTGTTTGAAAGTTATGGCAACACTTAAATTATTATCACGTGTTTCATACGATTTCATTACGATAGTCGAGGCGTGAATTTGAATGGGTTGTCAGTAAGTAATTTGATTTTTTTGACGTATATTTACTACTATAATGAAAATTAACACCTTCTCTATTATTTCAATATGGCTATTTTTATTTTTAAATTGTTTTAATGTCGTAATAGAGCTACAACGTGATTTTTACTATTTTGTATGGCGATTTTCGAAGTGTAAGAAGAAATGACTAACTTAAATTTAACAAAGAATATCGAAAGTAATCCTACTAGAAACATTCAGTTAACAAATAGAAGGATTGAAGAGCATTTTGAACCCACGATGACGGAACTAAGTGATAAAGAGAACAATGGAAGCGTAATAAAAACGAATAGGGCACATGTGTCAAAGGTCAGTTAATTGTATTTGGAGAATTTTATTTATTTTTTATTATGACAATAACATTGTCACGTTTATAAAATTAAAAGGTGGTAAGAGTCAATGTAATGATAAATTGATAATACAATACAAAGGTTTATTGTTAAGAACAGTTTCTACTCTTGGCTTTTTGCTATTTTTTAAGGAATAATAATGTTTTTAAGCCATATACCAATGTTTTCTCTCCCAATTTTATTTACAATACAGACATACATGCTACACGTGTCCGAAATCGCAGAGTATTTAAGTGGCCACTTGTTTAAAAAACACTATAAACAAAAAAGTCGTAGGACTACTTACTGACTCTGCACCTTTTTGGCTGCTATTGCTTAAGCTTGGTTTCGTCGTGGGACTGAAAATTACATGGTGGATGTATACAATGTGTCGTGTGACCTTGCTTGCAGTCACTACGACACGTCACTATTTTGAAATGTCACTCACTCAGCCATGCGACATCTTTGATGTATTTTATGAGAAGTATTCCAACTTTGAAGAGACTGCAGACCACAATTTGATAAACATTGTATTTGTTATGTTTCTAGTAATACCGTAACCTTTTTACAACAAAACTCGCTGACTTAAGATCTGATAATAACAATTAATCTTTACAATTAACTGTGCATAAAAATAGAACAAATAAATATTTTAACGTAATTTGATGACTTATTTGTTTCATTTACAAATATACGTTTTATTTTAAAATTTAAATAAAGATATATATATGCATACGGGTAACATGGCACTTCTATAGCATGGATTCACTCTAACATGGTTTGAGAATTGGGTAAAACCCTTGTACAACATGAAATATAATAAAAACCATTAAAAACAAACTTTATCTAATTTGAAATTAGGGAAATCCTCGTACAACAGTTCAATAAACATGATAAAGCTTTTAAGTGCAAAAGATACCTCATTTGACATTTTTTATTCAGGTGCTTACGTACTATCAGATTTTCCTGCATAATTTTTGTAAACTATTAGTACTTAAGTACAGTATGTAAATTTTCTTTTTCCATCTTCTGAGATCTCAGAAACGAAAATTTACATACCGTAGTGGTCCTTCTCGAAACTTGTTTGTGTCGCCAGATCTGGACGCTTCTCGTTTTGTGTTGCCAGATGTTTTTCCCTTATTCCGTACTTGCTTTATTTCGTCACCGGTTCTTAGGCATTGAACCGCGCCTCCGACCATAGGGACAATCCATACCTTTACAAGTATACTTTAAGACTTTAATTGTCTCTCTTTTTTGGCTACGTAGATTAAAAATTTTCGGTTAATAGTGCTTAATGATGACGATGAAAACATTGTTTAATTTTTATTAATATGTATCACTTCTTAAGAAAATTATAATAAAGATATTTATCTTAATTATGAAAATATAATAGCATGTTTTTTAATTTTTGGAACCTAACTCCCCTTTTTGTACTACGGTAGTTCTTTGTTTCGTGTAACACTGATTCGCATAACACAACAATGTTTTGGAATATAACTCCCATGTTATACGGGGGTTACCTATAGTATAAAGACTTTGCTGTTTGTCAGCTCTCAAACTTTGTTTTTAATTGTTTTTTAATGAATCATTAGTATCTGTCTGTAATCTGTTAAAATTGTTTGTGATTAGTTAAAATAATGAAAAGGTGTTAACGCATTGTCCCAGATTTATCATTAAATAATATGCAATTAATTTTGGCATAATATAAAATATGTAAATCCAATAATATAATATAAAATCCACCAAATAACATCACAGAGAAATTCACTTATTAGTAAGATAAAGCATGAGAAATGAAGTTTGTAATGGATAAAATGAACCTATACAGGTATAACAGAATTGCATTACAGACTCTTGTAAGTTAAACATTGTGTTATTTGTGTACTGATTCAAAAATTTTAATTAAAAGAAAAGTAGTAAAAGTTTTGTTTGATTAACTTAATTTATTTTCTGTCTCATTTTGATGTGATAAGACCTTCTCATTTAGTCATGTTTTGATAAGCTATTTAGTTTTAGAAAAAATTAAAAGAATATATGCTATATTGTTATTAAATAATACAAAACTAAAATGCGAAAGAATAGATCCATTAGAGAAAAACATGTATTATATTAAAAATTTAATACTTCCTATTCTTAAAATTCTAGAAAAGTTTTAAGGCTGCTACACAATTAGTTTGACTTTTATAGAATTAATTCTGAAAAATAAATCATTGTTATGAAATCTTAAGTCAGTGGGTTTTGTTGTAGAATGTTACAGTATTACTGTAAACGTAAGAAATGCAATATTTATGAACTGTGGTTTGCTGTCCGTTTGGAGTTCAAAAAAGTTTTTGGAAATACGTCAAAGATGTCATGACTGAGGATGTGACATTTTGAGGTAGTCGTTATCAAGTGACATCAAAGTAGGGTCATGTGACACATTTTTGTACTTGTCGACCATCTTACGTGATACACCAGAATGGAAACAAGCTTAAGTGATACAGCCGAAATGGTGCAGAGTTAGTAAGTATTGCTATGATTGTTTGTTTATAGTGTTTTTTATAAGGGTCTGCAATTTTGCTTTGGGAAAGCCAGTTTGACTTGGATTTTATGTAATCTCTACATTAGAGCAAGAAAGTACAGCTTGTTTCATGGTTCTTGTCTAGAATATAAAAATGAACAGTAGCAAAGACTAGTGTGCATAGTATTTACTTCATAAATGGAACAGTTTGAAGAATCTGTGACAAGGTCTTCGTGCATTACCAAAACAGGGTTCTTGAACTTTATAAAACTTTCATAGACCCAGGTGTCATGCATCGACTGGCCAGGACGTATGAAATAATGTGTAATACAGTGGACCTTTGTTACAGCACTCCTTGCTATCCGCGCACTCGGTTATAGCATGGGCGATGTTCGCGACACGATAAACTCAAACACGTTTAAAAAGGTCTGTGCGGCGTTAGTGAGTAGCGCATTTTATTGTTACTGCGTATTGAGTAATTGTTTATGCATTGAGTTCCTGCATGTATTTTGAATACTGTATAATTATTGTATGAATGACAAGTAAAAGAAAAGCTTGACATTGTTGTTAAAGTAAAGAAGTGAACCGCGTTACGCCACACCGCTCGGTATATTGCGGGTGTTGTTTCTTACCTGACATGCGCATTATATTGGGGGTCCACTGTATAAGTCTTTATTTTTTATGAAATAAGAAATTTCGACATTTTAATAAAAACTTAAAATCATAATTACATTTAAAGATATTACTTGATGATAAGTGATGATTAGTTTATGATGAAAAATGTGAACAAACAATTGGTGGATAAATACATTAGCTAAATCAATATTTTGGTAGAAGTTGCTGTTAGGAAAATTGTGTGTATTATAGGCATAATCTGACTTCTTGACCTCAGAATTACCGACTAACTTCAGTTTACTCATTTCAAGTTTTGTGAAAAACTGCTTTAGACTCAAGACTTAAAATTTACAAATCTGAAACAGAAAACTTGTATTTATTATATATTTTGATTTCTATAAAATGAGTTTTGTATCATAGACAAATGATTAAAATTTACAGATTACAGAATAATAAAATCTATTTAATGACAGCTAATAATGTTCTTTGTTATTTTATATATTGATTTTTGTTTATTGTGAATATAATACAATATAATAATACTGTATGTTTAATTCGTCTATGAACAGGTACAGCCAAACCCACAAATAGTACATACCGTATTTTACGGACAATAAGATGCATTTTTTTCTTCGAAAAATTGCCTCCAAAATTAAGGTGTGTCTTATAGTCTGTAGCGTCTTATAGTCTGCAAAATACGGTATTTATACTTGTCCCCCGTTTATGTCAGTTCATTCATGCAATTATTTATCTTACTGAGTAGTTCATATTTTATATATGCTAATTTTTGTGTGTGTTTTCTTATATGTAATCAGCAAAATATTACTTTTTGTTTACTTTTTTGCATAAATTTTTATTTTGTGTCATCTAAAATAAAATTTATCATGAAACTTCCATTTGATTTGTTGAATAAATATGTTAAAATATCATTTAGTTTTGGTATAAATGTTGTAGTTTTGGGAATTTCTAAGAAATTCTAGTGAAAATAAATGATTAGTTAAAATCCTGTGATCATATAAGATTATGAAATTATTAAAGAGTACTCAAAAGAAAATTTATTGTAATAATGATTAACATTTATTATATTGAATTTATGATTATAATACACTAGCTATTGAAAATTAATACTGGCTGTAGTACATGCCTTATATACATTGGAGAACATAAGATACATCATGAACAAAAATTAGTATATGAAGCGTGCAATGCCATAAGGTTGTAAATGCCATTTTTCTCAAAATTCGTTTTATTGAAGAAATGAATTTTAAATGCAATGTTTTTTCCTACAAAAAAATATTGTGGCGATTGTGGCGCTCTAAGTGGCTATATTTTGAAGATGACGTTATGTGCAAGTCATAACGTTTTAAGCGCCAAAGCGCAAGCGACGTGACTTTTGGCGCGTAAAATGTTACGGTTTACTTTTACATCATTTTGTTATTCCAATTTGTAACGCAGTGAGTTTTTTACGTATGAAATACCTAAAAGAAGAAAGAAATGTGCAGAAAAATGGAAGAAGAACATTCGAAAGAAACAAAAAAATAGTGGCTTAGAGTACATTTCTCCCATATCACAGAAAGTTAATCCGAGAAAGGATCCACCAACAGGGGTAAGTAAAAGACTTAATACTTCAAAAATATAGACGTAGATTTGAGATTTGCAAGATATGGATAGTTATTGTGTCTATGCATGGGTGAACAACTTGTATATGACTGTTTCCAACAAGTTTGTCAAACTTTTTGTTTACGTTACAGGTGACATGCAAGTGTTCCTTCGCTTGCAAAAACGTAACGTTGGCTTACCGTCAGGAACTCTTCCAACAATTTTATGAACTGGCTGACTACAATAAGCAACAGAGTTATCTTCAAAGACTTGTTCATCCCCAGATGATAAAAAGGAGACGATATGGGAAGTACCACCATCCTTCTGGAAGTAGAAGGCAACACTCTTTCAGTTATCATTTGCTTCTTCCCGGTGGAAGTGAAATAAGAGTTTGTCTTAAGACTTTGTGTAATACATTCGGGGTTACTGCAAGAAGAATTCAGTTGATTAGAGAAAAGATTTTGGAAGGAAAAATGGATGCTACTGATCAAAGAGGAGGCCAGCGAAAATGTACTGAAAAGCAGTTGTGGACGGAAAAAATAATTGAGCACATTAAGAGTTTTCCAAGTGAAGAAAGTCATTATGCTCGAGCCAAAAGTACAGATAAAATGTACTTATCACCTGATCTCAATGTTAGCAGAATGTATAGAGCCTTCCTTGAGAAATATTGTCAACAGTATGCTGGGAGCAAAGCCCCAGTTACTCGACAATGGTACAATGAAATTTTCCTGACCAAATTCAATCTGTCTTTTCAAAGACCTCGCATGGACACTTGCTCAACTTGTGACCGCCTTGATGTACGAATAAAAGCTGGTGATGCATCAGCAAAAACAGAACTGGAATTACATCATTACAGAGCTGAAGTAACCACAAAAGACATGTCTGATGACACAAAAAATGCTAAAACCTCAGATTCGTATGTTATATCTTTTGACTTGCAGCAGCAAATGTATATACCACAATTAACACACACTGAAATGTATTATGCTCAACAATTGGCATGCTACAATTTTGGAATTCACGATTCAATTAAAGAGAAAGGATGCATGTGTTTGTGGAGTGAGAATTTTGGAGGAAGAGGGTCTTTGGAAATATCATCCTGTATATACCATTATATTACTACTGAGGCTGCTATTGGTGACCGAAAGAAGCTGACTTTGTGGACAGACAATTGTGTTGGTCAAAACAAAAATCAATACGTGATAGCCATGTATCTGGTGTTATTGGCCAATAATGTATTTTCAGAAATAACACATAAATACCCTGTAAAGGGTCACACATTTCTCAGCTGTGATCGAGACTTTGCTCTAATTGAAAAACGGAGGAAAAAATGCAAAGCCTACACACTAAAGGATATTGTGGACATCATTAAAAGTGCAGGGACCAAAAACCCTTTTACCTGCATCGTATTTGAGAAATTTCATGACTTTAAATCGATTTCCCACGCATTTTTGAATACAAAAGACCTGGGAATCTCAACAGCATCCCAAATTAGACTCTCATCAAATAACTTTGGTAAAGTTATGATTGCTAAAGATGGAGGTAAAGCAGCAAGATGGTGCACTGGGTTTAATGTGCTGAAAGATGGAGTTAGCATTGATGATTTCAAAAATCTTTCCCTTCCTCTTGCTCGCTCCCATTTTGGGATTCCTCAAAAGAAGAAACCTGACATTGGTAAAATGATACCATTTTTAAATCCAATAGCACAAACCTATTTCAAGGAGATGCTAGCAGAACCGGATAACTAAATGCCAGTTTATTAATAGTTAACCTGTCACTTTATTATTTGATATTTCAAAATGATATTTGGACTTCCATTAATCTTTCAAATTTGAAGTTTTTAAATACGTTTTAACTTTTATTACACTAAATTAATACCTTATTGATAAAGATTACAGCCCAGTTCAAGTCATTAATAGATTATTGTCAGTTTTTAATGTTAAAATTGATATTGAATTTGTAAATTGTGTTTAATAATTTAAATGTAAGTTTTTGGTATTCAAAACTGTTTTTCAGCTGTAGAAACATTAATTTTATGACTGCAATCATTTTTGGCATTTACAACTTTATGCACTTGCACAATTTTGGCATTTACAACGTTATGGCTCTAACCCTGTTTTTAAACTTTTTTTGTTTCCTTACTATTATTCGTAGGTGTTTGAAATTAAACCCAATGTTTTATTCCAAACTATAAATTGTTAAAATAATTTTTCTAGCATTTGATTAAAGTTTGTTCATTAGAAAAAGTGTTTTTTCTCTCTCCTAAAAATTTGTTTTTTGGCATTTACAACCTTATGGCATTGCACGCTTCATATATTGTTTAATGAAGTTAAAAACACAGTAGAACTTGAATTATCTGAGCTCCAGTTAACCGAATGTTTTCATTATCCAAGATGAACCCATAAGTAAATACACTACTATTCTCATATTGCAATTCATAAAATAAAGTTTAATACAATAACATTTGTACCAAAATGATTTGTTTTTGTTATTTTTTATCATTTAATTTCAATGTGAGACAAGCAGTTCATTTTAAAATGTAACAAGAGTAATATATACAGTATTTTTATTCTTAAAACTATTGTATGTATCAGCTGTATAATAAATTTAAAAATTGTTTTTCTTGTACAAGTCTAGGCCATTGACGTTGACGCCAGGTAGATCGATTGCGCAGCTCAGACAGTTGATCGCTTAATATGCCTGGACGTCCTATCTGTTAGCATAGGCGTTTCAGGTAGACTGACCCGATTTCCGCCATAATAGGGGCGAGGAAATCGAGCTGGAGGGACTTACCTGTGCAGTCAAGCGTGCTACAGGTTGACAAGACTAATCGCTCATCGCTTGCCTAGCACTGGGATCGAGGCATCGGTCGTTTGTTTTTTTTTAATTGTAAATTTCCGTCACTGATCATCAGAAATATAATTTTAGCTGTTATTTTCATACGTTTCTTTCCTTATAACGTTTTATTCGCGTTTATTTTCCTGTAATTTGAGACGATACAGCTTTAAAATAAACAGATCAGGTCTCACTTGCCAATAGACTATCTCAACTTTCACAGATTGTCGTCGGTTCCTTTGTAATCGGAGAGGAAAAGATCGTGTGTCTGTGTTAAGTGTTTATTGCTTTTGCGGTAATCTGAGTAGAGCTGGAGAGGTCACTTAATAAACCGCCAAGTGTTTTATTATCCTTTAAACAACTCCTCCCCATTTGTTATTTTTAGTAATCAGAGAAGGGTAGATCGTGGGTCAAGGTCGGTGAAAGTTTATTGCTTTAGCAACAGGGTGTCATATGAGCTGCCACCCACTCCCACCCTTAATGACAACAACGCCTAAGTGTTTCATTACTAAGTAAAGAAAAGCTCCTTTCTCTGTCAGAAATGGGTCAAATGTCAAGGTTACTGTTTGATTGTATTGAAAAGAATGTTGTCCTTGATATTAAGAATCAGTTTTGTCAGAACTGTTCACTTTTAATACCTTTTTTTTATAATTTATTTCTGCCTCGGTTATAAAATTGTTTTTATCATGTTTTAAATCCGCGCGTTTTATAATACACTTGTATAAAGTTACGAATTAAAATTGCAATGCACATTTCGTTGTTTCATAAAATATTTATTGATTATATAGAGTTCAAGTTTGCAAAAATGTTTCCATATCTCTACATCTTCGTTATTACATATATATGAATAAAATATATTGCCAATTTATAAACAGATCTTTTTGTATTCAAGTTGGTTTTTATATTGTATTTATATTCATAATATTCGAATTCACCTTTCATATTTTGTAAATATTCACGTATCACATTATATTTCATTCGTTTAATTCTATATTACTTGTAATTATGTAATAACTACTTTTATATCATTTATTTTCCTTGTATATGTTTTTAATTATTTTTTAATCTGATGTGACCTGACCTACGAATGGCAGTTTCCCCTGCATTACATAGAATTCCTACAGGAAAGCCATGATTGCAGATGTAAAGTCGCTTATCCGGAAAAGATGCCATTCAGGAGCTATTTTTGGGCTCGTTTGCATTGCGATTTGTATTTACTATGGAAATGAGACCCTGACAACCTTACTGCAGGGGCTCATTTGCATTGAGATGTGTATTCACTATGCAAATGAGCCCCTGCAGTCAGCTTAAGTCAGGGGCTCATTTGCACAATGTGTCGTGTTAAGCAAGCGTATATAAAGCCTTTCATGATGTGCTGGATTAATTCAGTCACGATGCCTAAGCCTGTTAGTAAGGAATTACGATTGTTAATCGTACGCCACCACAACGATGGGAGAAGTTCGGATGAAATTGCAGATATGTTGAAAGTATCCACTCGAACGGTCCAGCGAGTAGTAAAGTTATTCCGGGACACAGGTTCTGTCTCACCAGGTAAGGCAAAGGGCCGAGAGCGAGTGACGACAGAAGAGGATGATGCTCGCCTAAAAGCCTGTAGCCAGGCAAACCCTTTCAAAACAGCGTCAACACTCCGAACGGAGCTGGCTTTAAATGTATCAATGACTACTGTGAAAAGAAGGTATGTAACACTTGTAGTATAATATATTTCGTTGTAAGGCTGGAATATTTCTATAGATATGATGAATTGCCAGACATACAACTTTATTAACATTTTTTGCATATACAGAAATGTAGGAATAGGAAGCAGGATAATTTATATATATTTACTTTATTTATAGGTTATGTGAATTTAATCTGTATGGAAGGAGGGCAGCCCAGAAACAGGCGCTTACAGTCCAGAACCAATTCGACCGACTGGGGTTTGCCCAAACTTACTGCAGTTGGGGAGTGGCCGACTGGGCCAATGTTGTCTTTAGTGACGAGAAGGTGTTTTGCTCGTCGAGTAACGGGAAACGGTGGGTGCGTCGCCCACCCTCCACCAGGTTTAACCCTGAATACGTATGGCCGACTCAAAGAAGCGGCCGCTTCTCGTTAGGTGAGTTTTTTTTTAAATTTCGTGTTTTCGTGTATTTATGTCCATTTAACTCTTTCAACATGACAATGTATTGGCATATTCATTTTATAAATTGCAACTTTATTGACTTTTTCTGTTTACAGGTGTATGGGGATGGATGACGGCTCAAGGTCCTGGGGAGTTGGTTCGCATAGACGGTCATCTCACCGCCGTGCAGTATATAGAAATACTTGAACAAGTATTGTTGCCGACGGTGGGGGCCGTCTATGGCGAAGATCCTTTTCACTTCGTGTATGACCGCTCCCCAGTCCACACAGCCGGAGTTGTGAAGACGTGGATACAAGAACACCCACGAGTTGTGGACATGGGATGGCCGGGGAGAGGGGCAGACCTCAATCCCATCGAACACATTTGGAGTAAGCTCACTGACGACCCCATTCAGGCAGCAACTCCCAACGAACTCTGGGAAATTGTCAGAGTCCGTTGGGAGCAGCTTCGTGAGGACATACTTTGCCACAAACTTGTGGCAAGTATGCCCGAACGACTGAATGAGGTCGTTGACAGAGTTGGAATGTGGACGAGGTTCTGAACCTCTCCCCTCCATCCCCTCTCCTTGTATTGTGTTATGTTATTATTTTTGTTAAGAAAGCAACTTACTTGTATTGTTATGTTATTATTTTTGTTAAGAAAGCAACTTACTTGTATTGTGTTATTTTTCTTAGTTAATAAATGTTATTACTTATTTGTAATCTGTGTGTTTTTCAAACAAGCCATAAAAACGGTGCACAATTAACGTAAAGTAACAGTTATAATAACTATTATAATGTGAATTTCTGGCAGATTAGTTGCTTAAATATATTTGTTTATCTTTGATTCGCGATTATGATATAGTTCGGTAACGATTCACGGCCAATACGCTGTATGCAGGGTGCGACCAACATGAAAGCCACACCTTTTTTTACTTGCTCGATTGGGCAAACCTTTTTTTTTAACAAATAATGTTCAAGGAAATTTTCCAATGTTTTATTGGATTACAAACCAATACACTTCGTGTTTTGTCTCTAGACTCACAAAACGTAATCAGTAAGCAATAAAGTGACGAATTTGCGAAAAGGGGAGGGGAAATCAAATTCAGAAAAAAAAAGTAGTAAGTGTAGAATAAACGAATGAAATATAATGTGATACGTGAATATTTACGAAATATGAACGGTGAATTCGAATATTATGAATATAAATACAATATAAAAACCAACTTGAATACAAAAAGATCTGTTTATAAATTGGCAATATATTTTATTCATATATATGTAATAACGAAGATGTAGAGATATGGAAACATTTTTGCAAACTTGAACTCTATATAATCAATAAATATTTTATGAAACAACGAAATGTGCATTGCAATTTTAATTCGTAACTTTATACAAGTGTATTATAAAACGCGCGGATTTAAAACATGATAAAAACAATTTTATAACCGAGGCAGAAATAAATTATAAAAAAAAGGTATTAAAAGTGAACAGTTCTGACAAAACTGATTCTTAATATCAAGGACAACATTGTTTTCAATACAATCAAACAGTAACCTTGACATTTGACCCATTTCTGACAGAGAAAGGAGCTTTTGTTTACTTAGTAATGAAACACTTAGGCGTTGTTGTCATTAAGGGTGGGAGTGGGTGGCAGCTCATATGACACCCTGTTGCTAAAGCAATAAACTTTCACTGACCTTGACCCACGATCTACCCTTCTCTGATTACTAAAAATAACAAATGGGGAGGAGTTGTTTAAAGGATAATAAAACACTTGGCGGTTTAGTGACCTCTCCAGCTCTACTCAGATTACAATAAACTCAGATTGCAATAAACACTTAACACAGACACACGATCTTTTCCTCTCCGATTACAAAGGAACCGACGACAATCTGTGAAAGTTGAGATAGTCTATTGGCAAGTGAGACCTGATCTGTTTATTTTAAAGCTGTATCGTCTCAAATTACAGGAAAATAAACGCGAATAAAACGTTATAAGGAAAGAAACGTATGAAAATAACAGCTAAAATTATATTTCTGATGATCAGTGACGGAAATTTACAATTAAAAAAAAACAAACGACCGATGCCTCGATCCCAGTGCTAGGCAAGCGATGAGCGATTAGTCTTGTCAACCTGTAGCACGCTTGACTGCACAGGTAAGTCCCTCCAGCTCGATTTCCTCGCCCCTATTATGGCGGAAATTGGGTCAGTCTACCTGAAACGCCTATGCTAAGGACGTCCAGGCAAATTAAGCGATCAACTGCCTGAGCTGCGCAATCGATCTACCTGGCGTCAACGTCAATGGCCTAGACTTGTACATAATTAAATTCACTGAGGTGTAAAAAAAGACTTAAAAGAGATACTATGTAATATTTTAAATTTAATTTTTAGTCAGAAACACTAATTTCATCTGAGGTGTGTTGGTCCACATTACTTTAAATAGATAATTAGGGTTATACTGTACTTCAATTAATTTAGTTTAAATTTTCAGATAGTAAATGTAGAATATCAGCACGTGGCTTAACCTTTTCTTTTATACATTTTGCATATAACTATAACAATTATAAGATTTCTGGTTGTATGGTTGCTTCTCGTTCTATTTGAAATTGCAGATCATTTCACAGATCATTTGTTTTCTGCATACATAATGTGTCAATCTCTTCTGTCTATTAATATTTTAGCATCTTCATAGTGGATTTATACTTCAAAATAACTTTTCAATCCACCTGATGCCAAATTATACACCAGATTAAATAAACAATACTGTCTTTCAGTGTTATTTATTATAAATGTGAGCTAGTACTTATGACAAAGAATATTTAATGTCTTTGGGCAAAAGATTATAAATAATTCTAAATATTTAGACACTTGATGACGATTATGCTTTTCCGATAGTACAAGCATCTACATTTGTCTTTTGTTGTTCATATACATAGTTAGATAGCCTAATAAATAAGATTGTAACGATTTGGAGAGCTTATCGCACCAAAATGTTAAAATCATATTTATTAATCTCTCTAACTGTACGTAAATTAAAGTCGTGGGCTAAAAGCGTCATCTATTATTATTATTTTGGTGTTCAATTGTTATATATTGTATTCTTATTTATTTGATGTGGGAATAGTATAAATATCACATCAAATAAATAAGACTATCAATACATACTCAGAAAGGTTTAAGAAAATAAGGATAATTTTTTTTTAAACCGTTCTGAGTAAGTATTGTACGTTTATGATTTGACCTGTGAAGACAGTATGATAATTAGTCCAAAAGGTTTAAGAAACAAAGTAGATGGTGTAATAAGAGGATGCTAAAATCATAGTCACAGGAAAAGGAAGAGCCATCTGCAAGAAGAATAGATATATGAAGAAAATTTAACCAGCAATAAAGTAGAGATTAATGGTGGTTTTGAATTTGAGATAAAGAAATTTGATTTTCTTATGTGTGTTATTTTGACAATTAATTTTAAAGGTCTTAAATATCAATGCAAATAATTGGTTAATCATTGGTTGGCAAATAAGTGTTTGATGATTTAATAAATTAAAAAAAAAGCATGTTTGTAGTTCTAATGTAGGAAGATGATGTATATCTTATAATATATTATGTTTTATTGTGTGCCAATATTATCGTTGTTAAATTAAAAGATTTGCATTCTTATTAAGACTTTACATAAGTAGACATTACATAAATATTTTAATATTATAATTGTATAATATGAATAATCAAAAAGCATTATTTTATACTTAAAGTGAGCTGAAGTTTCTGAAATATCTCTTTTTTCTATTTTTTGTAGCATTATGATACCTATTTACGTGGACGGTATACTTCGATAACTTCGTTTCTGCGACTCAAAGTCCGTGGACGGGACTGTTGCTAATTGCAAACGGTTATTGGATGCGAAGACCTCCCACCTTAGCTTCTTTGCAGAAGTTGATTGCAGCCTTTAATTAATGTTAAGCATAATAAGAACAGATACTGCTATTTATCTTATTCAAAAGGCAGCAATTCCTTTGGTGGTGATGGTTAAAGATTTATTATTCAATAATAAGTTACTATAAAAATTAACTGAAGTTTTAACTTTGAAAATTATTAGTTTTTAAAAAATTTTTAATCTTTTATTAAACACATATTTATATGAAATAATATGTATATATAAGTATGTAATGATGCAGATATCTAATTAGTAACTTCTTATTGAAAATTGCAGTCCATATGTCAATGATATAGACTTCCTTGTATGGAATAAAACTACACAAATTCTTATAATCTGAAAATTTAGTTTTTTTAAGGGTCAACATCACAGGCACAGAGGCCAATCTACAGTTTCCAGCTGGACCAGAAAGATTCCAGGATAATGAAAAAATTGCATCCCGCTCTTCATCTCTAAATGGATTGTTAATTTTGAGATGAACAACGGACAAACCTGTTTATATCTTATTTATATTTTTACCTATATTCTATTGTATCTTTCAGGAGTATAAAAAAGTAAACACGACGGAGAAAAAAGTGAAATATTTTATTTGTGTTTTTTGTATTTTCTTCTCTTTCTTGATTCTGGCAAAATGAAAGGTGCATTATTTTCAAGGAAAGTTCAGAATGGTTATTTTCATTAAAACATACATCAATGCTAAATTTAAAGAATATATTTTTCATTGGAAAAATATGATTAATGTGAAAAGGAAATTCTTCACTTAAAAAAAATAATTGAAGCCGTCTTAAAATGATATAAAATTATAGATCAAAATTGGCAAAAAAGTGAAATAAATAACATGCTATTAAACCAAATTTCATTACAAGTAAATATTTAAATGCTTAATTAAAAAGAGGTAGAAATTATCCAATGTTCAGACTTACTTCTCTTCCTTTTTTTTACTTCAAACTTCCAATAGCACCTAATTGTTAAATTTGTATTTGCATAAAATGCTAGATTCTTCATTTCGATTATTATTGCAAATTATATCAGAGGAGGACTTCAAAAATGCGCATTAAAATGTTTCAAATTTTAGTACATAAAGGTAATGGGTAGATAGGAAGAGGTGAACAATTTGACTGATGTCTACTAGCCATATTGACAGTTCTCAGTCTGATTTGGTGTCATCGCTGTTAGCAATCTTTATTGTAAATTTTTGCTTGGAATTGTTTTAATCACAAAATTGGATAATGGATTTGTGCAAATTCAAAGGATCTTACACGAATCTTGCAGGAAATCGGATCAAGTGAATTTGGTCGACCGATACTTTGTAGTTCTAGTGTTTTGATTAAAAGCTTTCATGAATAAAAAACAAAAGATGGGCAATTTTTGAGTTACTGCTCCAGTAAACAAAACAGTATAATTAGTACACATGTGAATTTCTAGACTTTTTCAGTCTAAAATGAAGTTTTCAAACAATATTGATGCCTGGCATATTATCTGGATTTCTTTGTGGGAAAATCATTTACATACAAATGTGATTCTTGTCATTTGGATTAACACAGAGCACTCTGTGGGAGTGCCATTGTGGTAAGTGTGTCACATCTCCAAGACTTCATAATGGTTGAAAACAGACTCCATTGGGACATTTGGAGAAAATAAATTTTTTATTGAAGTAAGTACTTGTATCCTCAAGTCTTGTTCTTGGTGTTGGTAAATGCCTTATTGTTTTTCTTATTAAGACAGTTAATGTCAATCTTTTACATTGTCTAATATCTCATCTATCTGAGATAAAATAGACAACAAAAGTATTGATAATCCTTGTAAAAATTAATTATTAACTATAAATGGCTTTCACAAATCGCTTGCATAGTTAACTTGTGATGAAGCATATCTTTTACTGCAAGTATCTTGAATAAATGAAGTTGCTAACAAAAGAACTTTCAGAATTTTTAGATCACTTTAACAGATCTGACGAGAGTATAAATTGCAATCGGCTATTATTTATTGTGACACTATGACAATGCTAGGCTGCAATTTATAATTTAAAATATGTGCAGTCCATCTCAAATTATTAGTGACTTGTCCCCTACATCATACTTTTTCTTTAACAGTGGAGTGGTGCTGCTCGTATATTTAACAACTTTCGGGGGAAATTTTTGAATTGTAATTAGTGATGTAACGAATATTCGGTTACTACCCGGTATTCGGCCTATTTTTCACTATTCGGCCGAATACCGAATACCTCAAAACAGGAGTAAGAAATAACAAAAACACAGTAAATTAATCATTTTGGTAACTTTTATTAATGCTGAAAATTAAATTATAATTATTAAAGTTAATAAGAAATAGCATCTAACTCTAGTATTAAATTATTTCGTAATTAAATAATATAGCGTTTATCTAGCCCGATATCTTATGGCATCGATGGCGTGTAGGTTAGAATGTATCGGGCATTAATGTTATTGTTTAGTTAATTATGTTATATTCGTATTCGCGTATATTTTTATATTTTTTACGATGTTTTAAAATGATTTACGAAACGTTTTATTGAAACTTATCGTATTTAAAGAAAGAATTATTTATCTATTTCTAAGAAGATGAGTAACTAATATATAATTTATTTTATATATAAAACAAAGAACGAGCATTTTTCATTATATGCAAAAGATAACATTTGAAATCATGTTAATTTTAAAAATATTGACAAAAACGATAGCAACAAAATATCACAAAACTTCACAAATAGAAAACCTCCAATAATATATTTGAACTGTTCCACAACTGGGCAGAAACTAGACCATACGTCCCCACTAAAGTATATCCTTAGGGCACTATTCAGTCTACAAATACGTAGTAAAAACAAAATTTTAGTGCTTAATTAAAGAGTTAAAAAGATCGATTGCAAATAAAGTAACTTGTATGTTATAACTTACATCTAAATACCAACAACTGCCGAATCATATCGGGCTATTTACGGCTATTACATAAATTATAAACCAATTTGGCCCTAGAGGTAGATGTTAGGCTCCATCTCATATTAACTTTAATAATTATAATTTAATTAATAAATTTAAATAATTTAGACCTACTGGAAGAAAAAATCGTAGTGACAGCGGGCAAATAGAGCAGGGTGCGCGATCCTTGCCATAATTTTTGCGCGCCAATTTTTGTATGTGCGTTAATCAAGCCGAATAGTTTGGCCGAATATACTATTCGTTACATCACTAATTGTAATACAGTAACATGTCTTTCGGTCCAGACCGGAAGTTCGTATACAGTTAATGGGGTCGTCTTACCGCTAAGCTTTTCTCACTATTCTCGAGATTAAGAAAAGACAGGCAAATGGACGTCAGTTGGAATTTACAGATTACAATTTTTGAAAATTGCAGGCTAATGAATCTGTCCGTAACGTTTCAAACATTTTATGTATTTTGAAATTAAAAGATTTGCAGCTCAACCGATGGGAAAATTATTCTGCTTTTGCATGTTGGATGACTAATAACTCAAATCCAATTTATTTTTTTGACTTCGTGCCGAGGGAGACATTTGACCAGGACTACCAGAATTTAAAAAGTATCGAAGATCCACCCATTGTTTTCCTTCACTTTTTTAAAAGGATGCGCAACTCTTCTATCAAAACAAATTGAAAATGTTGCTTATTCACTTACAATTATGCCACAATTTTAAAATTTATTTCTGAAATTATGGTAATAAATTCTATAAATAGCAGATGGGCAATGACTGCCGTATAATGCATTATTGTGTATTGTTTCTTCTGACGCGTACAAATTGCATTATTATAACGTCCTGCACTATATGAACTCTCGCTGAGGAAGGTAATCTTATATTTAATTTTAGTGTGTTATTTTTATAATTATGCAGATGTGTAAAATATTCTGAACTTTACTAAAAATAATGCATATTCTTAAAACCAAAAAAGAAAGGAAAAACATACAAATAATTACATATAAAACCAAAACCGCTCTACTTAAATGATATACCGGATTTTTATAGGGCTCTAATATGGCTAATTAACGTTCAGGAAGTAAAGTAATTTGGAGTAGAGAGCGAGGATGCCAATTTAGCGGAAAATCCGCAAAATTTACTTTATCTGTGGCATATTCTAGCCGGTTAGAAGATAGAAATGTTAGTTTTAGTGTAGAATTGTTTCGTAATTCATATTTCTATTTAGGGCACAGTTCATAAACATTATAAACTCGCGAAGTCTTACATTAACAAAGATCTGTTTGCAAATCCCTCAATTTTACTATAATTTTTCGATGATGTAACTGGTAACAGCGCGGTATGCAGGAATTGTGCGTTCAACTCTTTATATGTATAATCCAGATGGGTTGATGATAATAATAAGCGCAGAAACCAAACTGTTAGGAGTTTAAAGTTGAAACTTGGTACATACGTCACGAGAATGTACACTAAGAAGGGATTTTTCGAACTCCTCGCGGGAGAAGAAGAAGAGGATTAATAAGGATTATCTTGAAGAACTCTGCTTTTATTGTACTATTTTAGATGCGGTCTTTTGCGTTTTTGTGAAATCTAACATTTTTAGATCATCTAAAAAATCTCTAATTGCTTTCGAAAGAGGGTGAACCTAATTCTTGCACCTAGTAAAAATCTTAATCTTCGCTACCGTTACTTTTTGTCCGAGCAACGCCCGGCTCATCTAATTCTAGAATATTTGTTTCCAATTGTTAAATTTAAACAAAAGATGGCAGCTCAACGGTATCTCTAATTCAAATTACTTAGTATCTTGATAATTAACCATAATATAGCTCGATAATAACCTAACTATTGTTTGAGAACAAATCGAATACAAGTGTTTTTTTTTTTTTTTTTTTTTTTTGTGGTGTCACTTCTCCGATTCATACACTACAAGCGAATTAATTTTACAAGATTATTATGACATAAAATTATTTCTAGTTATTTATTGCATCATAAAATAGTGTAATTAAGTATTTTTGAGACAAATTAAATGTACCATTAAGTTAAATAAAATTTAAATTTTAATTATTAAGACGTTTTTATACTAAAGCCGTCCACATTTTAAAAAAATTGTTGTGCGTTGAATACGGATTTCGCCGCAAATTTGAATTTATTTTTGAATAAATTGCCAGAACAAACACTTTTTAAATTTACAGAATTTAAGAAACTTATAATGAAGATAATACAAAAAATGTCTTTTTACTTGTCCTTTTACAATCACGTGAGGAAAATAAGTTCAATTTACTTCTATATAAATTTGACCCTTGGCGCGAGACGCTATTGTATCCGTAGGTATGCAAAATCAGCGAGGGAGATAGAAATCCATATATTTATATGCAATCTACAGTAGCCTATGTAAATTATTTCAGGCTTCGTTTATACACACGCGAAAAGAGAGGAAAACAAGCGAAAGAATACTTTTGGTATAAGAATTCTCACTAGCGAAGCACTTTTCGCAGAAGAAGGAAACGGAAATGAACCAGTTTCATTAGAGAAAGATCAACAGGCTGAAATTTTTCAAATTTAACCTGTTGAATTTGATAAATATGTTTAAAAATTAAAGTGTACCATATAATGGCGAAATACTGCATCACCAAGTCGAGAGAAGAAGAATGTTCGGCAACTGTACAGTACTTCGGCCCAATGACTACAATAAAATTGTGACGATAGACAACGCCGAAAATCTGTCGAACGTAAAGAAAATTGTTCGAGAAGCTGCAAAAAGGGGAGCAGTAGGATCAAACATAAAAGGAAGGAAATGTTAGAGTAGTTTCATTTTATTTTTTTTTAACTATTTCGTTGTAAAATTCTTTCCTCTTTTGCAGAATGATGGAATGAAAACAAGGAGAATAGGTGTTACCCATTCCATTTTTCAAGTCTGCATAAATGCAGAATTACTAGACCATGCGCCAGTTGTTTCGATGATATAATTACAATTATGATTTTTAAAAAGGATAATTTAAATATTTACTGAATCATCGCGTTAAGGATACAGCTCGTTTATTTCGTGGTATATCATTTCTGAGACTCGCCTGCCTGGAGTGTAGCAGTGTTTTGCCCCCGTACATCATACTTCTGGTAGCAATAGAGTTGTGCCTGTTACGTATCAAACTCCGTTGAGGGAAAATTATTTGAAATACTGTGACTTTGCGGTTCGTATATAGGTAATCTGGTCCTTTTCTCTTACGATTTACATGTCTTATCACGACTTTCATCTAACTCCGCTTTTGAGATTCAGGAAGGACAGAGACGGACGGACGACAATGGGAATTTATAGATCTACAATTTTTTTTTTATGTTTTTTTTTAATTGCAGCTCAATAAGCACCCTCCGGTAACCGAGTGGATAAAACCACCGAACACCGTTAGTCGGTTGTGGGTTCGCGCGTGGCTAATGGATCTGCCACGTGGAGTTTTTTCGCGTTAGGAACACAAATTGGGCCAGCTTTACATAGCCTTACCGGATGCATCATCCTCGACAGATCGCTCACGTGTCGCGTTACCGTAACGAAATAAACCAAACTAATTCTAACAACTTTTCTATAAACTCGATATTCACGAGAATATTCTTAACTACTAGGAAATTGAGAATATTCTCGCTCCCTTCCTTTTCCCTACTTAATAATGCTTGTTTGAAGTGTATGTTCTAGATATAGTAAAAATCTTCACCTGTGTATTTTTTTTATTTTGAATAGTTTAGAAATTTATTTATGTATAAAATGCCTTAACAAAGAGAAATTACTTTAAGTTTGACATCACTTAACTGCCGTAAATTATCAGCAATATAATTTACGCTTAAAGCTCAACAGCAATGGTAACCTTGGCTTTATTAAATCAGGTGTACTTAAACGATAATTTCGATGCTCTAGACCAGGGGTCCTCAACCTTTTTGTACCTAAGAGCACATTTTAGAATACGGTCGGACGGCGGGCACCATTTATTTTTTCAAGGTGAATTTAGAATTGGACATAGTTAATAATACATATAATATACGAAAAATATTTAATTTCAAAAATGTAATTTAACATACACAAGAATATTAAGAATAATTTTTATAAAACAAATAATTACTAAACAATGCATACAAAATCTACAAAGTATAAAAATTTTTTACAAAAAAGTGATTTTTGGCATTGCATTTCATTGGCCATTGCTTCGTAATTAAAAGAGCATGATGTTATTCCTGCTCGTAAGCAATCGTCAAGGTGTTCATCTGTAAGTCGTGATCTGTACTTTGTTTTCGACAATAAACATTATAAAATCAGTGATTCACACAAGTATGTGGAACCGACAAACTATTTTATTTTATACGCTGCTTTTTTCAAGAATGGAAATTTGTTTCTTTCAACTATATTCCAGAACTTCTCATCTGATACAATGGATTTTAGGATAACGTCGTTCTGAAGATACAAAATTTTTATTTCTACCCCTCCAGCCTACCCCCTTCTGGAGAGACCCGGGATCGAATCCGATCGGGTCGAAAAATTCCTGGGGATTTTTCGACCCGATCGGTTCAAGCGGATATGTCGAACTCCGTCCCTTATCACCTGATATAGATATATTCATTTATTATAAAGGAGACAAACAAAAATGTATTTGAAAAACATAATAAAACAAATATTTGTTTTATTTGGGTCTGTAATTAATCAAAAACGACAAACCACCATTTTAAAGTGATTTTTATTCAAATAAAATATTTATAAATAAAATGTAGTCACGTCAAATTTATGTAACCCAAAAAGTATCCAATGGGCCAAATGATGTTTTTTACGCCAAACAAAAAAGGGTAGCCAAATTTGGCGCAAAGTGGCCAAATATGGCAACGCTGGATGAGCTCCAGACAAATGTCTGCGTTGTCGGCAACCACAGAAACGGACCGATTCATTTCATTATAGGTATGGGAAATTTGGTTGGCGAAGATTTAGCGGGAGGTGAAAAAGAGATCGGTCGCGTTTCGCTTTGTGCTTTTATCTGTGTTGGATGCCATTTCTACTTTTGTGTGATTAATCATTAAAAATGAGGAAACTTTTACATACTATTTTACTGAAAACTAAAATATTTTTATTCTTATCGTGGTCAGAGAGCGGCGGGCATAGGGTTGGGGACCCCTGCTCTAGACTTTAGTGTCATTAAGGGGTATTATTATTTATTTATTCTACTTTTTTAATACACAACGCATTTTAAAACAAACAAAGCACTGTATAGAAAATATAATTACATTCTCAAGCAAGCTGTTTACACAATATAATCTTCATACCTTATCAATGAAGATCGTCTAAATATAAAATATTGGTGAAGTTTTAAGTCTCAGATTGAGTAATCTCGTAAAAGTCAACGAGAAATATAAGTTTAAACGTTCATTTATAAAGACGAAAATACTGTATATAACACTCCAAAGGTTCAAATCGTATACCTTTAATGTAAGAATGTAATAATTTCAAAATTTTACAGAAATTATTACTCACTTTTCTGACTGACAGACTTCCAGATAAACTACGTGAATCTTTTGTGAGACTGAGTTACAACAAGTTGGTAAAATTCATCCAATAATAATTATTCTTTAACTAGTATTTTGCTTTATAAAGTAGTCATAGTTCATTTTACTTTTTGAAAATATTCAACATTAATATTTTTTTCCCCAATTCAGGTTTGTATCATAAGACTCCGTGCAGTAAAAGAAGATGAGAATCAACTTTTTAAAGATTACGAAAAAAGTAAGTTTTATTTAATTTGAAATATATGCTCTCTGCCTCAAATTAGTACTGTCTTGCCCCTGTACATTTATTGCCCCTATTCTCTTAGCAACAGAGTCTTGCGGGTTATCTATCTAACTGCTCTTAGGGAAAATATTTGAATTGAAACGTGACTTTCGGTTCAAACCTGAAGTTTATGTATACTTAATCGGGGCTTCTTGCCTATAAGATTTCTATATTCGGTCTCGAAATTGGGAAAGATAGATAGACAATAGACAACATTGGAAATTTATAGGTTATAGTTTTTTTCAAATTGCAGCTTAATTACTTAGGTCAAAAGTGGTGAAGTATTTTAATTGGGCTCACCAGTGGCCGAGTGAGTAAAATCGCTGAACACTAGTACTGTAGTTAGTTATGGGTTGTCTTTTCACCAACGGACTGGTATTTGGAGCTTTTTATGTCAACAGGTCCAAATTCTTATTGAAAATCTTTTCAGAACGCATTCACCCATAGCAATTCTCCATCAGTTTTATTTTCTTAGCCCGTCAATTTAATGTAATTAATTTTGAAAGGAAAGCCACGTCTTATCCTAGAGCATATCTACATATACTTTTGTATATATGCATTAAAAATTTGCATAAATTGTAATAGATGATTTTACTGAAAAAAAGGAACGATATTTCATATTCGGTAAGTTTACTATTAACTTATAAATTTATGATTTGATATCTTATTAGGTAATAATAGAAATCAGAAATGGCTACATGTTCCCTACCCTTGGTTTAGATTCGTAATTCTTAATCTTTTTGAGTTAATAGTGAACTCGACAAATTTACTCACGGATAAACATGGCATTGAAGATCTGCATTATTTTATATTTAAAAAAAAATTAGCAACGAGTTGCTTAACTTTCCCGGCTTTTATCAGCTTTTATTAAAAAATAACTTGTGCACTATTAATAATAATTATAATAATCCAGTGTGGCGTCATCTGTTGAGATTTTATTATAGAAAAAAAATTGTATAATTTTAAGGAAAATTACAAAATATTGTGTTTAAGAAAATGTTCGATTTATAAAAATTATTATTATAATTTTAATTTTTACAGGTTGTGATGATTTTTTATTTGATGTTTATAATACTTATAAAAGGAGAGAAAGCTTGAGAAAATACACACTTCCCTCTACTAAAAAAAAACTTTTTGCAGTTTCTCACACAGAAATATATTTGTAAAAAGTATATGACTGAAAGAAAGTATCAGTGCGCAATGTGTCTGAGATATTTTACAAACAATATTGTTTTGAAGCGTCATCTTTTCATGCACCTTAAGAGTACACCATTTTCTTTGTCGTGTGTGCAAAGAACCATTTTTCTCAGAAGATACATTAAAAAAGCATGAAACGAAACACGGAATTCGACATAAAGAAGTAACAAAACCTCCTAATTCGTCTACGATACAGTCAGAAAATCTCGAAAAAAGTTGCTCAAAGAAGAGGAAGAAGAAGAGGAAGAAATCCCTGAGGATTCACACTTGTAACTTTTGTGGTAAGAGTTATAAAACGACAAATCTTTTTATATTACGTTGTAAATATCACTTTTACAAGAAACGTTTTAAGTGTGAAATTTGCAAAAAAGATTTCATGACTAAAAGAGTGTATAAGAGACATAAAGATAGACATTCCGAAGAAACACCATTCTCTTGCGCCATTTGTGAAAATAAATATAAATATAAAGATGCTCTAATGTGTCATTTAATATCTCACACCACAGAAAAACTTCATCGTTGCAATATTTGTGAGAAAAGTTTTAAACACAGGTGTAGTTTATACAGACATCAAAAATGTCACGACGAAATATTCCCGTTCGAGTGCAAAATTTGCAGAAAGAAATTTAAATGTGAGAAAGGTTTAGAATTTCATCAGAAAGAAAAATGTAAAGAATTTTCTTATTTTTGTAATATCTGCAAGAAAGGATTCGAATATCAATCTCGTCTCAATAAACCCAATGCTGTTCACCACAATAATAAAAGATCTTACCGCTGCGCCATTTGTAACGATAGATTTAAAGTTCAAAGTTATCTAAAAAAGCATATGAAGAAAAAACACTTTGAATAGAAGGAAAATTATATTACTCATTTTCCTCATCCGAAATAAACTTTAGATTTTTTACATGATTCGGATAAGAACTTCGAAGAAAGTAATGTGATATTTTTCATTTCTGGGAAAGTGGTAGTTGATTACAGAAGAAACTTTCGCATAGATTTTTTATATTTAAAATAATATTTTATTGTAAGTTATGTGATTTTCGAAACACGATTTTAATTAATAAAACTATATTGATTCTGACAACATTTAATTGCAATAATTTTTTCACGTGTACCAGAAGTTTTGATTCACAAAATTTGTCTCTGTGCATTTCAACAACTATATTCTAATAATAGTAACTATAATATGTGACTAAATTGATTTTGTAAGCAAAAGACAAGCAAGAGAATTTATCGATTTTAGATTTTCCAGTTTGTAATAAGAAACTTTTAATTTCAGTTGAGAGCTTGTTGAATTTCTTGTTAATATAATGTACAAGTAACTTTTTAATGAAATCGTAATACAATTGTTTCGTTAATGTAATTTCTTTTTATGTTAATACCTGTGTTTTGTTTTCAGTTCACACTTGTATTATTTATTTTGTCTTTCAGTTAGTTTTGTAAAAGGTGTGTCATCCTATGTTTTCTTGTAAACATTTAATTTTATTTGCATTACTAACTGAATGTGAAATGACAAAACCTTTATGTAATTTTATTTTATAATAAATTTCTTCTACTATTACGTAACTATTTGACATTATTTTTTGGTTGCGCTCACCAATGTCCGCCGAATGCGTAAAGCCGCAACACTCGTAATTAACTATCTGTTGGTCGTGGGTTTGCACTTGATAAACGTATGACTTAGTGGAGTTTTCTTCGCGTATCTAGCATCTAAATCGTAATCACTTTCCTATAGCAACACACATTTTTGACAGATCACTGATGTGTTGCCATGCTGCACCTCATCAAACCAAACTCTTTGATTGTTTAATTTTTATAATAATAATAAATAAAATGCTTACTTTCTCAATAGTAATTTGTTTTTTTAACTTTATCGTAAAAGGGTTTTTTTTGCTACTGGGTAATTTGAAATATTCAGTGTCAGCGATGAGGACTATGGAAGCCATAAATTTTCAATAAATTCGTTGGATCGTTCTGAACTTACGCAATACCAAATTTAGCATTTTTTCCCACTATACTTGCAACAAGAGAGACTTTGGCGACACCAAGTTACCAGAAAATTTGGTATCTGCATGACGAGGCGGAATCAGCGGATTCCGCCCCGTCGGTTCGTCACACAAAACTAAAACAGTCAGATATTTCTAGACAAAAAATCTTTATAATACACTCAGGGACAACCACTTCGCCGTTCTCTCTACCGTGTCCCGAACTCCTCTCACTGTCTCTCGACCGCCTTTTTTCTCCCTTCGGTTTTATGGCTTTTTCTCTATATTTATTATTCCTTTTTACAACCCTTTATTACCGCATGCGGGTGGATTGCACCCGTTCCGACGAAATCGCAAGTGTGGGAAAAAGAGGAGGTCTGATATCACTACAACCAGGTTGAAAAAGTAGAACTCAGCAAAAATATACGAATGAAGAAAAGTTTTGAAAGTTGTGGTATATGAATAGTGTAAGCAGATTTTACAGTAAGACATGTGAATAAAGTGCACATTATACAGACTGCAGCTAGAGGAAGTTTTGGATGAAGCAATGTCACCACGATAATAAATCAGGAAAACGAGTGATCCATCCTGGATACGGCCAGAACTGTACCACCCCATTAATGTTCAATCCACTATGGTGTAAAACGGGCTGTTTTAATACTCTCAAAGATGGAATGAAAAAATAAAAACAAAAAAATCTTTATAACTTTTCGCTTTTACACTTCTATAAAGATAAGCTTTACTATACTTAAATGCGTTGGCTATGAATTAGAAATTATATACATGATATATTGTTAATAATTTTTTTTTTTTTACACCGATTTGAATTGGTAAATTCTTTGACTAGCACTTTTATATAAAGGTGTTATATATGTAAGTTTGAAGTTTCCAAATGGAAACATCAGACGAGTGACAACGCCAGCAGGTGTTCCTTGTCTGATTTATGATAAATGTAAACTTACCTCGTCTACTAGTACTTTCTTAATTAACAGGACTTATTATACTGGTTTTATGGATGCAGCAATGAGGTCTTACAGATCGGAAATAATATTGTTTATTTAAATCATCTGAACACATACACTTCAACATTGTGTTTCGGACCTGTTTGTCCCTCATCAACAGGTTTTTAAAAGACATTTTCTACAATTAAAGTAAGAATAAATTTTTTGTTACATTTGGTTAATGTTGATTTTGAATATGCTCGGAATTAGGAAGGTGTTTAAAAACCTAAAATTTGTAAGCATTTTATTGTATTATTATCGGGAAATTTTATGTTTATTTATGATTGTAACAAAAAATTTATTTTTAACTTAATTGTAGAAAATGTCTTTTAAATGCTTGCTGATGAGGGACAAACAGGTCCGAAACACAATGTTAAAGTGTGTGTTTAGGTGATTTAAATAATATTATTTCCGATCTGTAAGACCTAATTGCTGCATCTGTAAATCCAGTATAATAAGTTTTGTTAATTAATAAAGTACTAGTAAACGAAATAAGTTTAAATTAAGATAAAGACACAAAGGTATAACAACTATGATAAATGTAGTTTTAGATTTCGCCATTTCCGTCGATTATAAATACAAAATTAAACATTTTCCTCATAAACGCGTAGATTATTTAATTACATTTTGAGTCAAATTGCAAGAAGCCAACAGTTTTAATCTTTAACTTACCTAGTGTTTAATTAGACTATGGGAAATGGTCTTGGACCACTTTCATAAGAAACGATTATGCAATTCGTTAACATTTATATTATTGTTAGAGTCGGATTTGACGAAAATTTGGAGAGAAAATTCATTTTTCGTCTTTAGAAAGTAATTTCCAATTTTATTGCCGGGAGGATGATCGCATCTCTCTCCCTGGAGTCATTTCCTTTCCAGGGAACTCATCAAATGTGTCACTAGAAACTAATAACATAAATTCACTATTGGTGAAAAAAGATAACGTGGTTTCAGGATTGTATTGTATTGTTGGTTTATTGACGTAAAGATTTATTTTACATGCTCTGTACCTGCCAGTGGCACAACCAGGGCGTAGGAAACAATATAATTGGCGCTACAGAATGCTACATTGAAGAGACAAGATGAAAATATAGAGTGGATAAAACAATAAAATAAAACAGTTTCACGAATCACCGCGTTACAGCTTGTATCGCGTGGAGAAAGAACAAGATGACATCCCCTGTACCTAAAGAGAAGGGCGGCATTGCCGCCCAGCAGGGGATAGGAAAACCCGAAAGCGCAGCCCCTCAGAAGCTATTTGGTCCCCCAACTGCCCCATCTTGGAGCAGCTGATTGTTAGTAAGAATCGACTTTTTTGCGAGCCTTTTGAAGGCGTGGAAGATCTCTTGACTTTTCCAAATGTCGGTAAGGTCGCAGGGCCAGTCTATGTTAATTTCATTCAGGAGAAGACTCATTTCAGTTTTCTCTTTGGCAGTTATAGTACAGTCGTATAGGTAATGATTAGCTCCGTCTCTAACCCCACAGGTGGGGCACTCGTCAGACGTTCTATTGACAAACCTCGCCAAGTAGTGAGCAAATTTCCCGTGGTTACTCAAAAACTGAGAAGTATAGTGGTCAGGGGTAAACCACTTTATTTTGTTGTGTTGCCAGAGGTCAGGAATCGTGGTTTCAGGATATAAAAGGGGTGGTCGAGAGTGCGAGAGTTGGCCGATCCTGCTTCTTTTTTGACGTGAGTGCTCTATCGCCGACGGTTTCGTCCGCCGATCGTCGTTCCCGAACCTGTCAAGCCGACGATCCAGTTCATATGATACACCAGAAACAAAAAGAGACTGAGACGTTACCACCTGGTTGCCACCTCTACGATCTTCCATCAACGACACGACAATCAAGGTATTTCGCCTCGCGCATAATATTGTATGCTTTGTCTCTCGGCCAGAAATCCGTTTACTTGAGGTGACGCTATATAGCTATATAGACAATTTAACTCGCTATTAGAAAGTTAAACAGAATTCTCTGTTACCTTGTGTATATGTGTAAATATTTATATAAATAAACGGGTATATTTCGTTTTAATTAAGTTGTAGTGTGTACTTCTTCTGATCCGCCGTCTCTCAACACTCTTCTATCTCGAATGCGACCGCCCGCCCACGTGACCTCGCGCGCGAATTCCGAAGTTGCGGCCACAACGAAGTTTCTGTGTGTATCCTAGAAGACACAGTGACGTCAGTCCTGACGAGGCGCTACAGAAGTGCCGACCCTCTGTTCACATTATTAATCACGATATATAAAATTGTTTGTGACGCGTTTGTAATGTGATTGCTACGAAAGACGCAGGAGTAATGAAAAATATGCATATTCAAACCTTCATATCATAAAATGAGCATACAAGTTACTTTAATTATCATATGCTTTTACTTTGAGTTTATTTTACAGAATACATTTTGAAATATGTGACAAAATATGCGAAATGATTACATAGTACTTTTATCAGATTTCAGAAAAAGAATAGTAATATATAATTTTTTTTTAACTCATAATAAACTTAATTTGTAGAAAATTACGGTATTTTTCGTCGAATTCTCATTTCAAAGGTTAATAGGGAATAAGCATATCTATCCCATTGCCATCCCATTGACCATCCACAGCGATTCTGCATATTCTTCCGATGAAAAGCCATAGTAGATAAGCAACTCTGATACCACCATCCTCCGATTTTATGATCGTTACATTTAGATTGCCATACGTTTTCCTGGTGATCATCATATGTACTAAATCTTTGATTTCTTGCTTCCGACAAAAGATGACCTGTAAAAACAAAAATAACGGTTAATGTAACCCTTGGTGCCAAGATGGCGGCGCTTCCGGTAATCTCCAATCCGAGTGTCGTGAGGTAATAGTGATACAGGGATCTGTCATGTAATTTACTGACGTAATACGTAATATCGTTTAACATGATGTAAAAAAAAATGTGAAATATTATGCAAATTTCACGGCCATCCCACTGTGGATCTGGCCGCACCCAAAATGAGCATGATACAAAACGTCCTGTAAGTGCCCACAGGGCAGAAACAGTCAACAAAAAGCAGTTAATCAGAATGCTATATAGGATAATAAACGAATTATTTTATAACATGACATAATTGTTAAAAAGCTAACGTCTAAAATCATTTTGGTTTTATTACATTCGTGCCCACCACCACCCGAGTGGATACAACCAGCAAACATTGCTAGTTGGTCGTGGGTACGCGCCTGGCCAATGGGCTGACCACGTGGAGTTTTCCGGGTTTTTTCCACATCTGTAAGTATGAATAGAATTTGGTTACGTTTATTAAGACCTCCCGGAGGGCATTGTTTTCCGTGTAACGACCATCGTAAACACATACAACTACTATTACATGACAATTACGTCACACTTTACCATAGCCTGGAAGCTTGCCAAGACAAAATATTCAATATTAAATTTAAAAAAAAAAAACAAAAAGAATGAATTACCTTCCGGATATTCGGGATAAGGATACCGACAATAACTTAGTGGATATTTTTCCTCTTCACTTCCTATTTTAAAATTGCGATAAGCCGTCTTAATCACCCTTCCATCGAAAATTTTCATATCAATTCTCAGAAAGTAAATTTCTTCTTTTGTTAAAGAATGCATTTTATCAAGACCTAAATGAAAATGTTTATTATTTTTAACAATTACATTAACGTCTTTAGGAATATAATTATAATTAACATAATATATTTACCTAACCAAAATTCTTTGTCCAAGTCACCAAAACCTTGCGAATAATTTTGCCAATTTCGATAGAAGTAATCTGAAGGATATCCAAAATTACCTCTTCTCTCAAGAAACTTAAAAAAAAAATAAAATAAATAACATTTACTGCGATTATAAATTTATTTTCTGTAATTTTCTAAAAAATAAATTATGAAACAATTCACCGTCCATCCGCCTCCCTCTTCATTCATATCACAATACACTTCAAAGCAAAAAAGTTCTCTTTCTTTGTTTTTAGGACACACTTCATAAATTCCAGATTCCACAACGCCTTTTTCCATTAGTTCTTGGCAGTCGATTGCTCTCTCAGGTGGATCTGAAACAATTCAGTTTACTTATTTGATTGTTCATTAGGAAAACTTAAGAAAACTTACCGTTGTGTTCATTATCTGTGGATTCTTCGGAGGCATCTCTTTTGTTAGATCGAAAAGAGAAGCCGAAGATCTGTTCAGAAAAAACAAATAAAATCAAAATCAGGCTGCAGAAAACTTTCATCTTAAGACAGTCGAGTTTTAATTAAAGAAGGAAGTTAGTAAATTTTTATATTAAAATAACAGGAAATGTTATTTGCTGCCGTAGAAAGATAAGGTAATTTAATTGCTAACATTAAGTAATTAACTCAGGAAAAGTATTTGGAATTTAAGATTAACTTATCGAAAAGGAAATTAGAAGCATAAACCTTATTTTAAGCAAAAAAATTATAAAAATTCATTAACAACGATACTAATTTCTTATCTTTTCAATTTTGTATTTATTTGTTAATTTCGGAATCGTTTTAATTTATCATTTTTTTAAAATGAGCCTACTAATGGATAAAACCACTAAACGCTGGTAGTTAGTCGGTCGTGGGTTCGCACTTGCCTATTGGGCTGGGGTGAGGTCCCAGATACAGTCCAAATCTCGTCAAACCTACAAAAATTTCATTCATTTGAAAAAACATTTTGTTATAAAAAATGTATGAAATAGATTTGTCGCGAAGGTATGAAATAAACAATACGGACGACCCCGTCAGGTCGCCAACTAACGGTTTGGAATGTTTAGAATGTTCATCGGAAAGTCCGAGCATTGACTTCAACGGTCGTAGACTTGATAAAATTTAGAAAAAACGTGAAAATGTAACATTAATTTAATAGAAAACACCATCGCGTGAGATACGAGCAAAAGTTCTAAAATTCGAATAACACTTGGGGATAAAGTCGAACGGAGGTGTCAAATTGACTAACGCAGAACGAACTTTCCCGCGCCCGACTGGTCGTCTAATTTCACCTGGAAACAGGACGGTGGAGAAAGAAGGGAACTGTTTAGATTTAGAATTTCAGATAAAATTTTTTTATACACCCCGATATTCAAAAACTAGGGTAGTAGCTTCTCTCTTTTTAACCTGTTCGTTTTCTGTGTCGGTTTCCTTGTCATCTTGAACTTAATCTTCGTACGCCGACTTCCAGCTTGTTTGTCCTTAGTCCGCCGATTGCCATCGAAACTCCTACAGATCTCCTTCAGATCGCGTGGATAAGAGTCTGTGACCAGACTGAACTTTCTATATCCGTTTAAGAGGATAAATTCTCGAGTGGAATTGTGTAAGCATTGTCTTTCCAAATAAACAGCTTGTGTTGTAAAGGTGCTGTCTCAGTATCGACAACCACAACCACACCCACACCCACACTTACAACCACACCCGTTGGCACCTTTCGTTCATCCTGATAAAAACAGGGACAACTGCCCTTTCTTCTCTCTATCGGCAAAACTCACACTAGCCATGTAGTGTGAGTTTTGCCATATAGTGTTCGTGTTTTTTCACGTGTCTAAAGGTTCGTTCAGTCACATTGTTTAATTTAAAATTGTGGGAAATACAAAAAACGAGACCTATTCACCCGCAAGATTAAAAAAGTTAAAAACGACACACAAAAAATGACTTAATAAACTAAATAGATTTTATACTTTTAAATATGAGTTCGAACTGTAACCTCAAAAATGATTTCATTCGGATATATAGATTTCCACTCTTTATTACTTTGCCACTTTCATAGTAGTTTGCCACACTCACACCTAAATTTCCGGAAGACCCGGGATCATATCCAGAAATTCGAAAAATTCCAAAAATTTTTTCCTGGACAGTTTTTCCGGGATAAGTCTGGTCTTATTTCTAATCCGTGGTGTGCCTACAATGGCTGTGAAAAAGACCCTCACAGTATCTTTAATAACATCGCTCGTTATGGGATATCCTAATGCAGTGGTCCCCAACCCTATGCCCGCGGGCGCCGATCGTTTTACGTGTGCCCGCCGCTGTGCGACCACGATAAAAATGAAAATATTTCGGTTTCAATAAAATGCTATGTAAAAGTTTTTTCGTTTTTAATGATTAACCGCACAAAAGTAGAAATGGAGTCCAACACAAATAAAAGCACAAAGCGAAATGTGACGGATCTCTTTTTCCCCTCCGCCAAATCTTCACCAACCAAATTTCCCATACTTGAAATGAAATAAACCGGTTCGTTCTGAATATCATAAAATAATCAAAGTACAGATCACGACTTACAGATGAACACCTTGACGATTGCTTACGAGCAGGAATATCATCATACTCTCTAATTACGAAGCAATGGCCAATGAAATGCAATGCCAAAAATCACATTTACTTTCGGATTTATATTTTTTATAAAGAATTTTTATACTCTGTAGATTTTGTATGCATTGTTTAGTAATTACTTGTTTTGTAAAAATTATTGTTAATAGTCTTGTGTATGTTTTATTACACTTTTGGAATTAAATGTCTTCTGTACATTATTTGTATGTATTATTAACTATGTCCAAGTATAAATTCATTTTGAAAAAATAAATGGTGCCCGCCGTCCGGCCGGTATTCTAGAATGTGCTCTTAGGTACAAAAAAATTGGGGACCCCTGTCCTAATGAATACGACTATAATAAATTTAAGGGCTTATCAAAAAGTGAAATTTACCAGTTCCAGAATGAATACAATTTTTATTGTTTTTCATACACAATGCAGTGCAACTTAACGATCACTTGGCTTCCTTGTAGCAATTTACCAATAGAAAATTTTGTTGTTAGTACTTATTTAATTTTTTAGGCTTAGTAAATACTAGTGTTGCGTGTTTTCCAAAGACACTTGGCAAGTTTTCATCAAATATCTTTATTCATTTCAGTTGATAACTAAAATGAAAACACATAGCACTAGTGTTTACTAAGCCTAAATTAAAGAACGAGACACGGTTTCATCAAACAGATTTAATTTTTTGTTACATTGTAATTTATTGGTTTTATGTTATGTAAACAGTGCAAGTTATTTATGAGTTAAATTTGTTCAGTATGAAATTGCTAATCATTTTATGACGGTCTTGATAAATCCCGTGTTTCGTCCTTTATGGCTAATGAGGGTCTATATAGGTCACTCTTTTAACCGTTAATATTCTAAATTCAGTTTTGGAGAATGTAGTATAGTTACTGTATGTTTTTCTTTCTGCTATTGCTATAATTTAATACACACTGTGAAGTATTTTATTGAATTATACTTTTCGTATGCATCTACTTTATTACTGTATGTTAGTTAAGGTGCGTCACCGCATACAAATATTGCACTGTACGCTACATATACAGTTGGTTTATTGTATAGGAAAAATTGTGTATTAATTGTAGATCGTAAATTAATTTTTCTGTACTGATAAGAAGGAATTCTCTAATCTATCACGTCCTCGGTCCCGATAGCTCACTAATATCAGAGTTTCTACGGTATAAATAACTAATTAAGATATTGAAAACTGTTCCGTTGAAAGTGGAAATACAATTAAACGTTTCCTATTTGTAATGAGTTAAAATTTGATTAAAGTTTCTCTGATTTTAAAAAGAAATAAGAAACGAAACGAACTAAAAAATAATGAAAATATATTAAATTTTGAAATAACTACTTAAAAGAAATGCAAAAGTATAACAGAATATATATTTCATTATAATGATGTTAATTTTAAACTAATTTATCGTTGAATATTTATTAATAATGATTTCTTAGCACGATTATTAGAATTATTATTAATTTTAGTCAATTCTCGCGAATGAAATACTGTTTCTCATTGATTTTCAGCTTCTCCTGTGCTCTCATAGTTCGTTGTAGTGGCGACTGGCCACCTGCAGTTTTCCGGGTTTTCTACGAATCTAACACTTAAATAGGAGCCAGATTGTTATGAAAGTCTTCGCGGCATCCTCCTCGGCATATCGCTCATGTGTCGAGTTGCCGTAACCGAATAATCCTAAACCTAATCTTCCTTCCATAAATGCTCTAGCGGGGGCGACAAGCCTACAATAGGACTGCCGGAAGGTGAGGGGTACACTTGAAGTTTTTCTACCTGTCTGTGATAGATTCCAGATTTGGCAGAGAACAATTTACTTATTCCATTTACTGGTCTTTGATGACGATGGGTACTTGTTCCTATGCTGGACAAGCAATAGGATTTTTTGTGGCTTCATTACTGCATGCCCAACTTTTTCTGCCTTCATTCCCAACTTTGTAATTCAACGGAGGATTTCGTTTCCCTCAGTAATCAATGCGATGTTATTGGAAAAGTCCGAATAATTTACCTCTATCTACGGAGAAACAATATAAAAACCAAGATTCGTATTAAGCGTACCATTTTTTATTACGAAATCGATTACTAGCGAATACGACAAAGGAGATACTGTTCAACTTTTATTTAATGGCACAAATTTACCACCATGTTTTTCACAGCACTACCTGGCAAAATACAGAGACAAGAAGAATTTCTGCCTGACCCAGTTTCTTTCCCGAAAGAATTTATCATCCCGTCATCTGTTCGAATGCAGCAGTGAGAATTGTGGCATAGGCTCTTCTAGATGTCGATCTGATGATCTGGAATAATCTATTTCACCATATCCTGTAGAGTCACGGGGAATCCCGATGCACAGTATCAAAGGCTTATAGAAAATAGTTAACTTCGTTTATCCAGAAGGCACTTAGTCCAATGAAGTTCCTACTGTATTTCCATATTCGGTGAAAGATAACCTCTGCAGAAAAAAGGTTTATTTTATGCTTTTGCACCAAGATTTCTTCCGCATGACAGACGTTTCCGCAAGATAGGACTCTTGTGTGTCGAGTCCTATCTCGCGTGAGCCACACTGCACTGTCCATTCTGCAACTTCCGGGAATCGTTGTCCAAGGTAGTCGACGATAGTCGAGGTGCTATCGTCGGGAGTAATAACAACCACCCGTTTGTTGTCGGGTGTAAACGACTTGCTCACTCCGCTCCTCTCGACATCTTTCGGAAGTACCCAAATCACTCGAACCGAAGCGGAAGACGACGAGGCGCTTTCCTCCTGCTTATCATCGGCCGAGGTGTTTCACTTCTTTAATTCCCTGAAATTATCCATTCTGCAAAAGAAAGAAACGACTATTATGAAAATACAACTTGTATTGGATTTCGGCTTAACGAAAATTTACAATTAGAAGAGAGAAAAGTATGTCCCAAGATAGGTGGAAAGACCCCATTCGTCGTCTCTGCGAAGAAACCGCGCAACGACCGACTAATTCTAATGGATATAGAGATTTGTCGGGAAACCATTGACACTAATTGTGATATTCGAGTTAAGAATCTTCCCAAAATACCTTTTTTTTTTTTTTCTAACTCTTTCCGCCCTGTGGGCACTAAGAGGGCCTCTTGTAGCAAGCCCATTATGGGTTCGGCCAGGCCCACAATGGGGCGGCCGGGTGGTGAGGGACGGGGACCGACATATCCGGACGGACCACCCCCCGAAAAATTCCTGGGGATTTTTCGACCCGTCCGGATTCGATCCCGGGTCCCCCAGGGCGGCAGGCTGCTAACCTTGACCGCTCGGCCATCCGGCCGCTTCCCAAAATACCTAAATTTAGAAACATCGTAGTCTAAAGTTACCAATAGAATTGCAGCAAACGAAGCAAAACTGTATAAAACACTTGAAACAAGTAAATTTTTATCGCACGAACTGAAAATCCAACCGTTCGCAGTAACCATACCCGATCGCTGGCAACAATAGAACTCTGACAATTCGTTATTACATGTATTATTGTTGGGTTGCCACGAAATTTAATATTAAATGTTTGGTTGAATTGTGTGATTTACGCGGACCTTTTCTGGCATATACTCGTACATTAATGTTAAGGTCAATATGTAAGCAAAAACTTGATATTCTCGTATAAAGAAAAATAAAAATTCCGATTTTATCATGACTCTTACAACCGAAAAAAAAATAAAATTTAAGTATAGTAACCCCAATATCATCTACCTTTGTAATTTAGTTAAGTTGCTGGAGGGCGCTGTAAGCAATTTCTGCTTTGCTAGAAACACTTGTATACCTCAGCTACTCATTATTTTTGTTTGGCTCTTTGTATAAGTTATCTGATGACGTAGAAAATAGAAATGAAATGTCAAATGAACGCACCAGAAAAGCCTGATGTTAACAAAAATAGCTGTCATTGTTCCGTTCATTAAATGGTGTAGTCGAACTCACTGAGTCACGTATGGGTTTTACCTGGTAAAAATCACGATTGCGGCTGAAAAACTTCTTTGAAAATATTAAGGTTTCAGTCGACTCCTTCGAGAATATCTCAACTTTTCATGGACATCATTTATTTTTACTGTTAAGCTACGTAATTGTAATAAGACAAGCAAACAAGACGCTCATTAGGCTGCAATTATAAAATAGCATTCATGGATGTGGTAGAAGGGTCAGTGGAGGCAGGTGCCTATACCCAGTGGTAATATTCGAAATATTTAACAAGGGGTTTGCTAGCAGAAAATTTTTCCCTGACAATCACCGACAAATGAAATGGAAGTTTTGAATAGAAATAAATACAATACCTTTTCTTGCAACCGTATATCTGACAATCAGTGGCGTACTTGGATCGTAACGAGCCATGGGTGAAGGGCAGGTAACGATAATATTTCAGGGCTGTCGACTTTTTTTTTTTTTTTAGGCAGGGGTAATCTTTACCGCGAAATGGCGCTTCTGGAAATACACACGAGTCATCATCTCTCGAGATACATTATACTTTTTCTTTCGCTGTCCATAGCCCGACACGTGTTCCGCTGCCATCTTGTATTATCTCGCGCGCGTGGCATTCTGGGATCTCTCTTATCACTGGATCAAGAACTCTCTTGAATCGATCGCGATTAAACCTCGATTGAAATGGTCGAGAGAGATCGCACCAAGACATACTCCGACCTTGCTCACAATCTAGATTGAAATGCTCGGTACAAACGGGGTATAAGGCTCTAGTTTAGTAGTATTATAGAGTATAATACGCATATTTTAATATATTTTTTTTAAAAAAAACAAACCCACTGAGAAATGTTCCGTGTGTTTAACAAGGTTCGGAAAACTGAAAATTTTAACAACGGGTTCGGCCGAACCTGTGCGAACCCGCCGAATATCACCACTGCCTATACCCACGATTCTTTGAGGTGCCAAAATTCAAAAATTTCTACTTGATCAAATTAATAAATTCGTAGAAAATTTTAACATATCAATAAGAAAAATTATGTTATAAACTGTATTTGTACATTTTTCTATGAACCGTTTTTGAACAATTTTCCAGAAATGCATTTTATTGTGTTACAAATGCGCTTTTGTTAATAATTTTTTGGTACTTTTTTGAATTGAAATATGCATTATGTTTATGAAGAGTGCTTTATGATTTTTATGTTTGCAAGAGACTAACGAAAGGCTTATCCAAAAGTCACCATATTTAAGTTTGCCTCTGGTGCCAAATAATCTAGCCACGGTTTTAAATTTTTATATGTTAAATCGAAAGCTGTATCCATTCGGTTTCAATATTGACGAGTTTATGAAAATATCGTTCGTATTGCCATAAAAATGCAATTTTAATACAATATGTATTTCTATAATGGTAATGCATGTAAAGTAGATTTAGTAATTAGTAAACTATCATAATGGGTATTTTATAGTTTAATTATTACTGAACGTAGCTGCATCACTTTTGAAAGCGAACGAATCAATTCCACTTTATTATGTTTACTCGAACTTAATCCTGTTGACGTTTCTTAACTGTCAGTATCAAGAAATGTATACGTTCATTGATTTGTATTCATTTTGTACACTAAGTTATGTTCAAAATAATTATCAAACATTGGCTAAAAAATGTTTGAAATTCTGTATAGTTCTTTTTGTTTTAACAGGTTTAGGGATTGCTTCATTAAATTGTATATATTTCTTGATTTTAATTAATAATACATCAGCTCCCGAATAACTATTTATATATATTAGAGTAAGGGTAACCTGATATGTTGTGAATAATTTTATCTTAAGCATATTTGGGTAAAGTCTAGCATTCGTACGGTCTGAAAATGCATGTAAAATATGTAATTAAATTAAATATTACAAATTATTATGTTTAAATATATCTTTATTTGAAAACAAGTACTGTACATTGAACATATCAACTACAGAGTATTATGTCTCGAAGCTGTCCTCAGATTCAGAAGACCAGAAAATACAGAGTAAAGAGAACTCCCCATCTGAAATATTTCAAAATTAAATATATCAATACAAAATTTCTTTAATTAATATTATAAAATGTAGTTAATCATACTTTAATCGGAAATTTCTTGGTAATGTTGAAGTAATCATTCATGGATAAGCATAGAGATACTTTACTAAATCTCTTCATGAAATTAAGCATCTGCACAATAATTTATTGCTGTTATTATATTGAAATTACAGAGATTATAATATAGATTCAAAATACTTAACCTTTAATTTCAGTTCTAAACTGAGATCGCAATCAGCAAATCTTCTTATATCTTGAAAGGATGTTTGCATCTGAAAGAGAAAAAAACAAAGAAAAAACATTTCATGAAAGAGTAAATTAAATTAAGTTTTGATTTTGATTAAATTTATTACGTTTGACGTGAAAATAGACATCAAGAATCCAACTAAAATACAGCCAAAACTTATTACAACACAAATTAAACAAATAAACATTTTCAATGCGAATTTCATTTTTGAAAAAATTGCGATAAAATAAAGTAGACACGTTTCTGTTAATAAAGCAGCATACAAAATCGTCAATACATAATTGAAAAGTCCGTTGAGTTGATTGATGTATGTCCAAATTGCATGGTGTTGTGCCATAATTTCTTCCAATTCCAATTTCAAGTTTGTATTATCGTTTGTTAATAAGTACAAATCTTCTGATACTTTCTGAAATGCCTTTGTTAAACTAACTGCAAGCAAGAAAAGAAAGGAACAGAGGTATACCAAACCGCCACTCATCAATGTCATCCATATTCCAACTTCAATGCTACAGAAAAGTGCTTCGTGCTTGAATAATTCTTTTCTTTTCACATCGTGATAAAAGAAAAATATATTTAACAGCTGAAGCCATAATGTAATAATTATTGTCAAAATTGCAGCAGCAATTCGTGTGTAATTAATGATAGAAAATAGGTTATTTCGCCAAAGGTAATTCGATTTTCTTACTTTTATTTTTGTATTTAATTTTACTCTTTTAACAATACTAAATATTACGGCTAACACTAAGGTAAAAATAGCAACCCCTACTTTGACAAAGACATCATTGTTAACAATCGAGTACCATGAAATGCACGGAGTTTTATTTGAAAGTAAAGGCACCAGCATGCAAAAACTAAGAAGAAAATGTATCCAGTGAATGCACTCAACACAGAACAAGTAAAATCGCTTCAGATGTTTGTTCAAATAATTGTAGTTTCTTGTAACGCATGAACATGGATTAAAAAAGTCCCATCCGTAAATCTTTGACATGGAGGTGAATGATGACAGAAAACATTGCAGACATATTTCATGTTCAAAAGTTACAAATGTAGTTCTACTAAGTGATGAAGTTTGCATTTCTTTCTTTTCAGATATTATAACAATTCACGTAGAATCGGTTATTTTCGTTTATTAGAAGAATTATTGCACACAAAAATTTTAGAATGGATAAATTCCTAAGACGTTTTCATTCAGTTTCATTAGAACTATGAATTGCCCTATGCTATATTCACAATCTCTTATATAAACCTTGTCTTAATATATGCGATTTTAATTAGTTCTGTTAAGTGGAATTATATAACTTTAATTTTTGAAAGTAATAAGTGTCTGAAATCATAGCAGCACTAATTTATAATGTAAGCACGTTAGTTTGTATCTACCATACCTCACTGCAATTAACGTAAAATCAATAAATTGATACACTTTCTAAATTGACGTAGTTAAGTGCTTTAGTTATCGCCGTAATGGTAAAATATTCCTGTTATATTATTCATTACTCCAAATTGATTTCCAAGACACGTAGGTGAATTGTTTGTTCTCTTAGAAGTGCATAGATTATATCGTATGAAAATTAAAACCGAGTGAATGCAACTTTCTATTCGGAATGTAAAATCGTTAATGTTTCTTAAAACAGAGACTATAATAAACACGTAATTGTCTAAAACAATGGTTTTTGAACTTACTGTGCTTGTAAATCCCTTCTCATAGCAAAAATCTGACCAGAAATTTCAAGTAAAATAACTACATAATGGCAAAATTACAAATTTAACTTTGATGTCTTAAATCAGGAATTCCCAACCCAGGGTACGCATACCCCAGGGGTACGTCATAGGTTGTTTAGGGGTACAGAAAAAAGTTATTATGGCAGAAAAGATGATATAATTTGTATCACAAATTAATAGTATTTAAAAATGTTCCTTGCAACAATCACAAATTTTATTATACATTTCAAAATACAAAAATAGAAATAAAAAGTTATGCTGCCGATTGTGTACAGTACAATGCAACAGATCAATAAATGTTGCGCAGTCTGTGTTTGTCATCCTTTGTCAGAACGCACAAGAGGTGAAAATATTTTTAATGCTAGTGATTCTTACGTCAAAGAAAAGAGGATTGATTGGTTTAACTGCTTTGGATTATGTACCGATGGTGTTAAGCCTATGTCAGGTATTTACTCCGGTCTTCGCAGTCGTGTAATGAAAGTAGCCCGGAATATAAATTGGAGCCATAGCTACATCCATAGACAAAATTTAGCTTCTAAAAGCCTTCCTCATGAATTGAAACTTGTTCTTGTTGAAACTGTTCAAGTGGTTAATTTTATAAAATCGAGGCCCACAAACTCAAGAATTTCGAAAGCTCTATATGATGATATGATGAGTCTTCATTTTACATTGCTCCTTCATACAGAAGTGAGACAGTTATCTCGTGGTAAAGTTCTTACCAGATTATTTGAGCTTAGCATGAGGTACAAGTTTTTTTTTAAGTTTTTTTAAGCAATCCTTTCAAGCTCTCATTCAAGTATCAGGCTATGGCATATTTATCAGATATTTTTCCGCATATAAATAAGTTAAATTTGGCTCTCCAAGATAAAACAACGATATTTAGTGTGTCTGACAAAATTGAATCTATAAGTTAAAATTTTGATCTTTGGAAGTCACGTATTAAAAATAGTCAACCTGAATTATTTGGAACATTGCACAGTTTCTTACCTGGAAAGAAATTACGATTTTCTCTAGAATTAAAACAACAAATAATTGAACATTTACAAGGATTAAAACCGGAGTTTTAGAAATACTTTCCAAAACCTGACAACACAAACTATTGGATTCTAAATCCATTTCAAGAGGCATACTCTCACGTAGCTAAATTGTCAAGTGAGGAAAAAGAGAAGTTGATCGAAAGTTCAACCGATTCGATTTTTTAAAATCGAAATTGGCATTGGCATTAACACAATGTCTTTTTAACTTCTGGGCAGACATTATCAAAAAATTTGAGCTGCTTTGTGATAAAGCACTACAGTTTTTGTTGCCATTTACAAGTACTATGCTTGTGGAAAAAGCTTTTTCTTCCTATCTATATATTAAAAACAAGTATCGTAATAAGCTGAAGGCAGTTCCAAATTTGAGATTATACCTCGCATTAGTCGAAAAAAATTATGCTAAAAAAAAATACAAGGACAAGGCTCACACTGAACTCCTTTAATACGAAATTAAATACTTTCATGTCAGTTTTCTGTGCAATTTTATTTCTATTATAATTTTTATATTTGTATTGTAAATGTGTTTATTTTTACACGTATAAACGTGTAAAACATGTAAAATTAACAATACGGTTACTCACTCAATTTCTTAAATCAAGGGTACAATCCAGAGAAATGGCATGTCACGGGGTACGCTAATGATAAAAGGTTGGAAACCTCTGTCATAAATGATGACGTAAAAATAAAATATAAATAAAACATTTTAATATTTAAGGTAATTTATATTGAAATTACTAGCTAAAGCTTACCCGCTTTTGAAAAACGGGTATAATGTAAAGAAAACAAAAAATCTCTATAGTTTATTTCTAAATGGGTTATAAATTATATTATAAAAATATAAAATTATTAAGTTTTTATTTATTTATTGAATTTTCATAAGAAAAATAAATTTTTGATTAAAAGAAATAGATTTATATATATATATATTTAGTTTTTATAATTATAAAAGACAACCAATAACTATCACTGTTTTAAAAAGAAAATTAAATAGATGTACCGTACATCTCGGCGGATAAGACGAGATGTAAATTTTCGTCGAAGTTTCATAGTTTTAGCATATATCTGTCCTATAAGACGACCCCCAAACTATCAATGGCCTGTGAATTTCGTTTAGAGCAACGATCATCACCGGATAATAACACTGTATAGCGTACACGGAATTATGTCCTATTCGTAATTTTTTGAAAGGAAATCAAATTGTGACCGGAGGGCCGGGGTCTCTTTGACCCCTCGTCAGGATGTGACACCACCGAGTCGGTCAAGACTCGGAAGTCGCGACGCAGAGTGTTTTTTTTCCGTCGCGCGAGCGTCGCGCGTGAGCGGGTACGTTCGCGGTTGAGGTGGAGGTAGGAGAACCGAGGAAGTGAGTCACTCAAGACACCGGCTAAATAACAAGGCTAATTTTAATAAGTATAACAGGGAGTATAACAAAAGTACAATAAGACGCATAACTAATCCGCATGTATGTTTAGATACGCGGAGAGAGAGAGTTTACAAACGATTCGCGAGTTGATAAATACCTTAGAGAGTCGTGGAGCCGGCGTCGGGTATCCTTGCGATGATACGATCCACGGAGAAGCACGATTTGAAGGAACAGTCACAAGATAATCCGCACTATGGTCTTGGTATAAATCCACAAGGGTCTTGGTTCGGAAGATGGCGGGAAGAGTCCGGATTATTGTCCAGATAACTAAACGACGACTGCTGGATTCGTCATCGGTCGTTCGTTTTATTTTTTCACTCGGGTTTTTTCCATGAAAGTCGGGTGTCCAATACTGAAATTTCTTCGAAAAGTTCCTGGTGGCATACGTCCCGAGGATGGGTCATCCTCAACAAGGAAGCAAGTTCGTGGGAAATAAGTTTTTATGAGTTTCTACAGATCGGTTGATAAAAATGGTGGAAAAGAAAAATTCGAAGTTTTACTTGAACACCTTCGTCCTTTTGCCCGTCACATCGCCCCGGCCTTTCCAAAATCGTGCTTGTTCTGAGTGAGCAAGATCGATTTTAATGAGTACAGGAACCGTAGTGGTTAAGAAATTTCGCGCTCTCTCTCTCTCTCTCTCTCTCTCTCTCGGTTTTTATTTATCGTATTAATTATATTAATTATTTCCGTCATTACTACAGTTATCGTTACAATTAATTAGTTCCGACAATATCCTGTTACACGCGGTATGTTAAACATTCTTCTACAGTGAGGGTTGAACAAGAATAGTGTACTCTCTCTCTCATAGAAATAAAGCACAATGACGCAATTGTTCGGCGTATATAAGATTCATATTACGATTATCCAGATGTAATTTTAAAATTAGTTATTAGTTTATAATTTAAGGTTGTGGTTATAATTTAAGTGTGTGTGTTTCCCCTCTCTTAGCTTTCCCGTTTTGTGACTTTAGGCTGAGTGTTATTTCCTCCCTTTTGCGAGCTAGCCTTTCGTTTGGGGATGCGACTTCTTCTAGGAGTTGGGAGGATCCAGGGACGGTCTTCCACTGGTCCTTGACTGCATAGGAATAGGCTGGAGTCGTTTCTTCTGGCTCTTCTCAGGCGGTAGGTTCTATAATTCTCTCTTCACTTTCGGCTTCGTCCTCTAATTCTGTTCTCGTTTCGGATTGCGGTTGAATTTCAGCAAGGATGAACTCGTCCCAAGGATCTACATTGGTCATGGAGGGTTGTATGGTTGTAGGTTGTGTTACCGTTGGGCTAGGAGATTGGGTTAACTCCTGGAATCTTTCGAACTCTTGCCTAGCTGTGCAGTGTTTTAGTCGATTGGCATGTACTTGGATTTGTTTTTTCGTTTGTATGTTTTCAATGAGAAAGGTGACGGGGCTTAATTTGGATATGATGCGAAATGGGCCTGACCATCTGGGTGCTAACTTTCTTTTTAACCCTTGAGCAAAGACTACTTCGTTGAGGAATACTCGGTCACCTAGCTGATAGGTCCGGATTTTATGGGTCCGGCGATGTATCTTTTGACGTTCTCTAGCTGCTGCTTCAGCATGTTCTTGTGCTAATTGATGGGCATTAGCCATTCGAAGATGGAGCTCCGATGCGAAGTTGGACGAGTGACAAGGTCAAAGGGGTATAGTGGGTCTCGTCCGTACAGCAGGAAAAATGGACTATCGTTTGTAGAGGCGTGGACGGTAGTGTTATATGCAAATAAGGCGTAGGAAATCCACTCATCCCAATCTCGTTGGTCCTTGGCTATGTAGTGGGAAATAATGTCCACAAGGGTTTTATTAAATCGTTCGACTATTCCATTACAGGCAGGGTGATAAGCTGTGGTTAGAAGTCTTTTGATATGAAGCAATTCGCATACTTCCTTAAACATCTTTGAAATTAAATTGGGAGCTCGATCTGTAAGAAGTTGGACGGGCGTTGAATGACGTAAGACGATGTTAGTAACGAAAGCTTTGGCGATAGTTTTGCTATGAATATCGGGTAAAGGTATCGCCTCTGCATATCGGCTAAAATGGTCGACAAAGACCAAGATATATTTGTTTCCGTTCGTTGTAATAGGCAATGGGCCTATAATGTCCATGGCCGTCCGTTCAAATAGGTGAGTTAAGGGAGCAAACAGCTGTAAGTCCGCTTCCGCTCGTTTGTCCTTTCTTTTGTGTACAGCACATCGTTGACATTCTTGGCAATGAGTTCGGATATCTTTGCTCATGGTTGGCCAATAAAATAAGGTTCGAAGCTTTCGTTGCATTTTGTGGGCTCTCAAATGCCGTCCGACAGGAGTGTCGTGGTACGTATGTAAAATATATGGAATTAGGACAAATGGAACAACTAATTGTTCAAAAAAGTCTTCTCGGTTGATAGGTTGTAAATGATAAAGTGCTCCTTCCTCGTCTAAGAAAAATTGCTCCGTGAGATGTGGATCTGGAGTGGGTTCGTCTTCGAGTTGTTGAATTATAGGGCCCCAATTTTTGTCGCGTCTTTGGAAATCTCGGATCTGGGCCTTCGAATAGATAGGGTCGAGTTCTTCAGTCTCTAGAATTTGCCTGATAGGAATTCGGCTTAACGCATCGGCATTTTTATGGCACTCGCCAGCTTTATGTTTTACTTCGAAATCAAATTCCTGCAAGAATATAATCCAGCGGGCTATTCGAGAATTCGTACTAGAGTCTTTGTTACTCATGAGCCATCTTAATGGGCGGTGATCTGTAAGAATAACGAACTTTCTTCCGTATAAATAGGGCTTGAAATATTTGGTAGCCCAGACAACCGCAAGGCATTCTTTCTCGGGAGTACTATAATTTTTCTCGGCTTTCCGCAATATCCGACTGGCGTAAGCAATCGGCATTTCTCCTCTTTCATCCTCTTGTGATAATACTGCCCGTATGGCCTCATTAGAAGCGTCTGTGGCTAACAAGAAAGGTTTGGTAAAATCGGGGGATTTTAAAAGTGGGGCCGAGGTAATAATTTCCTTCAGTCTTTCGAAACTCCGGTCTTGTTCTTCTTCCCACTGGAACGGACTGTCATTTTTCAATAAATCTGTCAGGGGCTTTGCGATATCTGCGTATGATTTTATGTGACGCCGATAATATCCCGTTAACCGTCTTGCTGTCGCGGAGTGCCGAAACACGAGTAGGCGCTGGTTCTCGGCCAATTCCAAGGTCATTGGGGAAAATTTACTTGTATTATTTAAAAAATTCGTATAAAATCAACCGTTGGTATTAAAAATATGAAAACAGATAATTCTGATATGGAAGTATGTGTACTTTTATTTGGTGTATTATTTATTTGCTTATATTTTTTATTATTTCTGTAAAAAATTCGTATATTCTTGTTTACGTTAATGATCTGTAAATTAATTGCAATTTTATCTAATCTAATTAAATTTTACGTTTGGTTAATGTAGTATTTGATAGTATACTATTAATTCTATGTTATATTAAAGTATTAGTTTATTACATTTATCGTAAATGATGTTAATTTTAATTTTAGTAAATTTTTCCAACGGTTCTTTTTTATCCAACTATTGAGTCGACAGTGCTGCCATTTTAAGTACGTTTTTAACATGTACGTATATTCTACATGTAGGTATGTTCTTTCATATACATTCGGTTTGTTAGAATATATAATTAGTTTATTTAATTAATCGGTAGATATTAATAATATATAAATCGATGAATTTTAGCAATATTACAACTTTTTTTAAAAAAATTTACTTTTATTAGATTCATTTATATATTTTAATTAATATGTTTTCATTTTAGAGTATTATTAAGTTTTAGTTTTAAAGTTATATTCATTTGTTTGGATTTTCCTTTGTCCTTTTAAACCAGATATTTAAACGGTGACGTCAGACTAGGGTGACGTAGCGGAAGTGTGGTGTCACGTGACTGGGATACTGTCTTATTTCGTTTATAAAGCTTTTATATTCTTTTATAAATGTTTCAAATGATTTATTTTTTAACAAGCGAATAATTTATGATATGTTTGTATTAAAGTATATCAAAAACCTTTTTATTTATATTATTTTCGATGCATATGTTGTTCATAACATAGATACTTTAAACATGGAATTGGCTCTATAATAATAATTATGTTTTATTGTTATTTTATATGAATGTTAGCAAATTTGTTAATAAAAATATACAGTCAAACCTGTTTTTATGCGCTCTTTTTATGTGCGATTTTTATTTGTGCGATTTTTTTAATGCGAATTTTTAATTTGTGCGGTATAGTTGGCGACTAGTCTCGTGCGATTCGTCATGTCTCACGTTGACTTATTATAGCTAAATAAACTTATTATAGCATAAATGCACTTATTATAGTAATATTATTGCATGAATATGCGAAAAATGAAATAATTTACTTTTTAAGTCAACAAAACACCACCTGGACAAAAATATGTAAAACAGACGATAGACCAGACGATGCAGTCAAGTGCTGACATCTGTTGTCAATAAATTCTATTTCGTACGGTTTTGAGTTATTTTCTATGTGAGACTTTTTTTATGCGGTCCCTGTTGACCGCATAAAAAAATTATTTTTTTTAATTGTGTTGCGAAAACTATTATTTACAGCCATTCGTGAAGTTTTCGTGAGATTTTTTTTAATGCGTTTTTTTAATGCGGTCCCTATCCCCCGCATAAAAAACAGGTCTTGACTGTATTTTATTTACGATTTTTCGATATAAGTTTAAATAATTTAAAATACATGCGATAGATGGCGGCACATATATAAAATAGAAATGACTATGGATATTTATAAATTATTTATTTTAAACGAAAGATGGCGCTGTGTATTTTTATGAAGAAAGTTCAAACTGAAAATATTATTTTCGTGTAACATATAGATATTTTATTAATTAAAATATTTTTTAACAGAATCAAATTTAGAGATAAATTAAGCGAAAGATTAGATTTATATTATTTAAAAATTTCCATTGGATACTTCTTTATTTATACAATTTACACAAAAAACTAAAATTTATTGTATTAATGTAATGTTATATACAGATTGTCTTCTTCATTTTTATCTATTTACATCTCATCCTGTTATATCTGTAAGAATGGAATTATGCATCCAACATATTTTAATAAATTCTACTCAGAGTAAATGTAAAACAAATCAAAAAGAAGTATCTTGTTTTTATCTTAAATATTGTTTTAAGTATGAAGGAAACCGAGCTCCTGAATTAGTTCCTAAGTAAAATTGGATTTCTTTTTAAAAAAATTATCTGTTTATAAAATAATAATTATAAAATTGTATCTGAAGCAATGAAAATAGAATTGGAAGTTCATACATGTAAAACCTATGTTCCAAGAGGCTATTTTATGCTTAAAACAATTACAATAATTAGCTGTAAATATATGTAAGCTTATTCAGAGTACAAGTTAATAATCATATATAATCTTTAATGAAGTATTCTTTCATAGAATTGATCAGAAAAAATATATTAACTATGTTATATGTTGTATTTTTATCTGGACAAAATTGATAAATAAAAGACCAAATATAATAAAAAGTATTATTTCTGAATCTAAAACATACTGATTTTGAAGTTATAACACCATAATTTTAAAGTGTTAACATTTGTAATCATTTTTATCACTGTAATGAAGTTATAGTAGATATTTAACATTTATGGTATGAATTCTCAGATTTTTCTAAAGAATATTGTTATTGGTGTAAATCCAGGAACTTTTAATTACTTAGAACTTTTTATTTATTCTGACTGTGCTGCATTAGAATCGTAAAAAATATCAAATCATTGAAATAATTCATACAAACCAAGACCTAAATTACAAGCTAGGCTAGGTAACCTAGCAATAAACAATATGTATAAAATAAATAACTTTATTATTGATTTGAATAAAAAAGCACTTAGTAAAAGGACTTTTACATGGAGATTGTTTGTCTTTGTATTTTTTGAGCTATATCCAATTTTACAAGCTCTTTATTTATCTTCATGCTATTAACACGTGAAATATAAAAATGCAATAAACCTACACTTTTAATTTTTTAAAGTAGTTAAATAATAAAGAAAGAGATAAAAGTTTTCATGAAAAGTCTTCAGATAATCAAATTTTTTGAATTGTTCTACTTGTTACAAAATTTCAAAATTAACATATTTGCTACTTTTTGTGGATAGCAAATATATTTTTAAGAATTTCAAACATTTTTAAGTACTTTGAATACTCAACCAAATGGTCGTCTTAAACAATTGGGCTATAAATCTATTATTAATGATTAAATACCAAATTATTTAGTATTTAATCATTAATAATAGCAGATTTATAGCCTGATAGCTTAATGCGATCATTTGATTGAGTATCTATGTATCAGGCTTCTGGATGTTTAGTATATTTGTACTTCAAATATTTTTATGTATTCCAAATAATTTTAAAATATTTCAAGTACTATACTTATGTAAGATTTTCAAATACTGTACTTGAAAATTCAAATTTCTGATACCTAGTAGTTTAAATAATATCTATCAGAAATACTCTAACTTAAATCAGGTAGGCTATTTGTTATATGGGAAAAAGTATTTCTAATACAAGTATTTGGTACTTGTATGCTTCCATCTCTGTACTGTCAACACAGAGATAAACCCTCACCACTGTTTGTCACTAAAAGTTTATCACCACTCAAATGTTTGTCACTAAAAGTACAATTAAAAACTAAATGTTAAGATACTAATTACTAGAAATGATTTTTCATATAAAAAAAAAGACATTTAAACATGTTGAGGCTGACAACACGAAAAGAGAACATAATAAGGTGAACCAACTGATAATAATTTCTGTGATTACAATAAGTAGAATTGACTGTATTTGAAGTTTAAACATTTTTAAATTGAATGAGTTAATAATAAATGAGAAATTAATAAAATTGACAATTTATTTATAAATATTTAAGTATTTAACATTTAAAATGATAAAATTTTTAAGATATAAAATCTATGAATTTTATTATATTTCAATTTTTTGTAACTGGTCTTTTATATTTTTTTTTATTTAAGCTGGAATCATCGATAATCATTTCTTAAGCCATGAAGAACTTAAGCCTTGAAGCCTTTTGTAGTCAACACACACAAATATTTTTTATGTTACTCTATAAATATAATCTTGTATTGTAAAAAAATATTTACAAATATTATTATATACAAAGTTTAGTAATTATTTTTTTCATATATGAGAATTTTGTCACTGAAATAAAATATTAGTTCATTATACAATCTTCCATTAAAGACAAAATATGTTAGATTTATGTATTGATTTCTGTCATCAAAATAAAACTCTGCCAACAATAATTTTTGATATGTTATACCTAGCATTAACTTGGAGATTTTTTGGCACTAGTATTAAAAGACAATTGATTTAGTTAGTAATTTCATATTTGATCCCACATAGGCACAATGCCATCTGTATCTATATACTTATACTAGCTTGACCCGGCCACGCGTTGTTGTGGCTCAAAATGTATCTATTATAAATGTATAACATTTCCCCAGTGGGGTGAATTTCAAAAATCCCTTTTTAGTGTACAGTACATTCTCTTGACATTCTCTGTGCAATCAAAAACGCGTCTAAAATAGTATAAATAGAAGCAGAGTTCTTCACAGTAAGCCTTAATCTCTGTCCCTTTCCCCGCTGAGGATATCGAAAAATCCCTTTTTAGTGTATATTTCTGTTGACGTAACCTATTATAAACGCAATTAACCAAAAAACCGCATGCAAAATAGTATAAATAGAAGCCGAGTTCTTTCACAGTAAGCCTTAATCTTGTCTCTTTCCCCGCTGAGGAATATCGAAAAATCCCTTTTTAGTGTATATTCTGTTGACGTAACCTATTAAAACGCAATTAAAAACGCAAAAAACCGCATGCAAAATAGTATAAATAGAAGCCGAGTTCTTCACAGTAAGCCTTAATCTTGTCTCTTTCCCCGCTGAGGAATATCGAAAAATCCCTTTTTAGTGTATATTCTGTTGACGTAACCTATTAAAACGCAATTAAAAACGCAAAAAACCGCATGCAAAATAGTATAAATAGAAGCCGAGTTCTTCACAGTAAGCCTTAATCTTGTCTCTTTCCCGCTGAGGAATATCGAAAAATCCCTTTTTAGTGTATATTCTGTTGACGTAACCTATTAAAACGCAATTAAAAAACCCGCATGCAAAATAGTATAATAGAAGCCGAGTTCTTCACGGTAAGCTTTAATCTCGTTCATCTCCCCCCAGTACGGGGAATTTAGACGTGTATATTATATACAAACACTTGCGTATTCGAATGCAACGTTGTGTTAAAATTCAAAAGGAATCGGTAGGAACAAACAAACGTTATATTTTATTTATATAGATAGGTAGAAAATGATCTGTTTTAGTCCATTCTAACAGAAAAGCATAATGCCTCACAGAAAAGCCAACTTAGGTTGTCAGAAGTTAGCGCCATCTGTTGGACATGAAAGCCTTAATCTATATATAAATATATTTTTGAAAGGGCAAGGAAATAGTGGTCTTCACATATGCCACAAACCTTCGCGGGAGTGTATTAAACAATTTCCCGAAGTTTCATGGCAATCGGATAAATAGTGTGGTAATGCATGAAGGACAGACACACAGACACCACACGACACACACAGACAGACATACATTCGTTTTTATATATATAGATTAATAATATATAAAGTGGAAATAAATAAATTTAGATACATCCGAAACAGCATAACTAATAAAGTGGAATTTCAATCATAACCCTTGTGTAATATGCAAATATGTTGCCAGTTATATCATGTAGATTCCAAGCCAGAGTTTTTCCAGATATATATTAGTTTAAACTTGTATATAATAATAATGGTTATTTATGCCTGAACGAATTTTATTTTTACATCTGAATAATATAACTCTCAGCATACCTGCACACTATAAATAGATAGAATTTCATACTTGAATTCAGGTTAATATTTTTCAGAATTATCTAAAATTAACTAAATCTGAAATAACCTAATTTTTAACATAATCAACAGATGATAATATAACTAATCGTAATCAAAATCATCAAATTATATAATTAATCTGAATGTAACTGGACAATTTTTGAGCAAAATTAGTAACATTTGTGTTTGGATTATGATATGTCATATATAATGTTTTATTTTATGATATTTAGGTAAAACCAAAAAGTTAATAAAAGTTTCATAATAAAACTTATTTGTTTTTATTTAAAGAAAGTGATTTTTATTCTAAGGTAATATAATAGCTCTAATTCATTACATAATTTTATCTTGAACAAGTTTTTACATTACTATGACATAAATTGTAAACTTTTTAAATTGTTATCAAATTTTCCTTTTTATTTTTGGTTTAATTTCTCAGATGTTAAAAAATATATAAATTATTATAGTTGTAGTGGAACAAGAGATACATCAGATTGTGAAAAGATTTAGCAATAAAAAGTAACTTCTTAAACCATCCAAGATTTCAGCATTCATTTTTTATTGATAAACTACATTGTTATTGGTCATTGTTGTTATAAGTAAATTTAATTAACTCTTTCTTCACAATATAATTAACAAACAAAACATATAAAAGTAAGTAAATATGGCTTTGTAAACTCTGTAATTTCTTTTAATGAGATGACCTAGAGTTACAATTTTATTTATTTGTCTATCAAATAATAATAATAATAATACTCTTTTATTATTAACAACCAATTAAAATCTGATTTTATAGGATACAATTAATATTAAATATTGTAAACATGGAAGTATTTTAAGATAAATATTTAACTATGAGTATGTATTTATTTTTTAATTTTTAACTCCCTAATTAAAATTGATTTAAAAAGATATAAATTTATTTATAAGCTAAAAAATTTTTACAAACTCATTGCTAGTTGTTCAAAAAGTTTTACCTTTTCTGATTAAGTATTTAAATTTAAATATATTGTTTTTAAACAGAAACATGTGCTTTTAAAGAGATCAGTTAATATTTTCTTTATTATGTTTTCTTTCATACTTTGTAGATAAATCAACAAAATTAAATAAAAATTACAAATAGCAATGAACAGCAACTATATTCATTTTTAATTTGTACGAAAAAAAAAATTATATATATATATATATAAAAAATTTTCTTTATTAACAGATCTTTAGATAAAATATCTTAAAACACAAATATGTTGTAAAATAAATGCTAACAAACATTTAATATAATTTAAAACAAATAAATCAAATTTCTTATTTCATGGAGCAAACATTTTTTATTAAACAAAAGAAACATTTAAGTTCTACATAATTTAATTTTTACATTTAAAAATTTTAAACCTTTACAATATTTTCATGTGACGATTTTTCACAATATGTAATTTTGTGATTCAGCTCATTCTTTTGCTTTACGAATACTTAATTTTGAAAAATATACCATTATATAAAATATATATATTTAAAAGAAAAATAAAGTATATTTTTTAATTAAATTTAATACAATAAACCCTATAAAGTGTAATTAACTCATATTTTAAGTAGACATTGTTCTATATTAAATACAAATTAAAATGTAAAGTAACATAACAGGAATAATTCTATTATTATTTTTCCATTGATCATAAAGTCTTATTGATATTTTGTTTGAAATATAAAGACATCTGTTTAATTACAAAGTAATAACAAAAATGTAACAATTAATAAAAAAATTATTAGCTACATCTAGCAAATGGGCCTACTAAGCTCATTCCATTATAATTATTTTTGATTCTTGAATTCATGTTCATTCATGTTTGAGAATGAATCAGCTTAAAGTACTGCATTATAAGAGAAGATTGATAGATAATTACAGGTTATATAACTTTAATAAAAGTTGAACAATTGAATTATTCTACTTTTATTAATATTTTACATATATATATACATATATATATAACACATTTTCTAGCAAAAGAAATTTTATGTTTTTGTTTTTGAAGAAACATAGTGAAAAAAAGGTTTAAATAGTGTATAGGGTGAGAATCAGAAGAAAGCACATGCTTGGGGCCAGATTGCTCTGGGAAAGGATCAAGTTTTAAAATTGAATATTTATTATAAAATAGTACAATGTAATATTTTACTTTTTGTCTTTGGATACATACTTGATAGTTTTGCTTTATTATTAATTTATTTTTACTTTATATTGTAATTGTATATAATTTGTGACAATTTTGTGTTTTATTGTATCATAAAACATTATAAAATGATTAAAAAATACCAATGAAAAAATTAAATTACTTCAGGGTCAAATTTAACTTTCAGAAGTTATTCGCTTTAAAAACATCGGAGTGTAACACGATGTAAATGTCGCATTCCCGAACCAAATTGACACGTCCCCAATCGTAAATCGTGGAAAATGGGAGGGCGAGCGACCCCCGGGGAGGGTGGAGGTCATCTTACTGTTCAAAGCGGAATTTTGCGGACCTTCTGGACGGTTGGACCCGGCTGCATCTTCTCTGAGTCAGAAAAACACATTAGACCAAAATTCACGGGACCATCACGAAATATTCAGAAGAAAAAGAATAATAACAAATAATCAAGTATATAACCTTTAAATTATAAATTAAAACGTTCTAAACTTATATGACAAAATAACACAATCAGAATGTGTTAAAATATTGTTATAAATAAACACTTACAATTTTTATAATGTTCTAAATACAATAAATGGAAGCGCTTATTCTAATAATTATTTTTTGTCAATTTCACTTTTCAACAATAGCTGAAATGGTCCGCAATTATGTTGACAATATAAAGTTGATAATTGTTTATAGGTAGGCCTATACTTTATCCGAAAATTTATAAATTACTAATACTACTTCTAAATTAAAAAAAAATTGTAAGACAAATTAATAGAGATAAAAAAAATAGTGTTAATATAGAATTTATGATTTCATAAAGGCTTACATTAAAATTAAAGTACAAAGTTACATAATTTTAATTTGTTTTATATTCTATATTCCAATCAGTCAATGTGTTCATGAAAAATATTAATACAAAATCTTATCCATGTATATGCTAAGGGAAAAAATAGGCATTTGCCTGAAGTCCGCTGTCTACTCATTATTTATTATTAAAAGTGGAAGGAAGAAGAATTATAGGAATGCCATTTATTTAATTATTGTACGATATAATGAATAAAATATCTAATTATTCTTAATATAATGTTTTGCTATATCGCCCCCAGAAAATTGTTTTTCGCCCTCAAAATATAAATTGTTACTAATCTCCCCCCAACATGGAAAAATCGCCCACCTGGGGCGTAGAGAAACACTGATCTAATACCATTGCCTTGTGTTAAACTATTGTTCTCGCTAACCCAAATCAACTTTCAAGAATTGAAAATCGAAAAATTCTAATTAAAGTAAGACTAAACAATTACAAACATCACCTTTGTAGACAGTAATTTGACTTTAACGTAAAATTACACTCTACAAAGGTTTTATTTGTGACTGTTTATTTACTCACTCCAGAACTTGAAGAAAAATACGGTTTTTAAGACTAAAAAGTTGTTTCGAAACGCCTTTGTTTCAAACACTTGTTGGAAATTTAAATATTTGATTATATTAACATGTTCTTATAAAAATGAGATGCTAAAGTGTACAAAACTACTGATATTTAAATAGCGTAAAAAGAGAGTAGATTGTAACAGGCTCTGATCGTCACAGTCAATTTTATTCATTTAATAATTTAACAAAATACATAACAAAAAATATTTTTGCTTAATGTATTTTCTATATTATAAAGTGCAAAAGTCATGTAAAATTAATATCTTTTAAAACAAGACTTTGATATTTTAAGAGATTCATTAAAATATTATTTTTAGGAAAAATACATTAAAAATTAGATTTTAATTTTGTTGATAGTAAAGCTGTATAACAAATAGATTTAATAAAAATTTTCATATGCATTTAAGAGATTTAAATGCTATAAATACAATTTTTGTTTACTATAGTAGTAAAATCGTTTTATTCTTAAGAAATATAACTGTTTAAGATGACAAGTTATATAGAAAAGTTAAGATCATTTATTTAAATATAATATCTTATAAAAAATATTATAAGCTATTCATATGGATTTTTTTTGTTTAATTCAATTTTTATCTTGAATTTTTAAAACGTAGATAGATAAATTTAATGTTTTTTTTTTATTAGTAATTGGTTTTTATATAAAATCAATCTCTGCTTTAATTAAGGTAATGCATATATGTTTTACAAAAATTTATTTTTGCTAAATTGAAATAATAATAATAATAATTTATTTTATTTCATAACTTTTAGGCCGCGACTCCACTAGCCGTAAAAGGGCCGTAAAACCCCTCACCGTAAAAGCTTTTAATCACGTGACCATGATATTTTACGGCTAGTGGAGTCGCGGCCTTAGTTTATATTTATATACTGAATATTTGTTTAACATTATAATCAAAAAGAATATGATAAAACAGAAGTGCCACAATCTCTTGTGTGAAACGGTGGGTTATTGGAATTTTAAAATTTAAAATTTTTTTAAAAACAAGCTGTAAATAGACACAGGCCGGTCACCAGTGTTTGCAAATATTTGACCTTGATCGCAGGTCTTTATCTCTCTCGTTCTCGTTAGCCAAATTGTTAGAAATGCCATATAGAATTTTCTAATTGATGACTTCAATCATATTAATATATTTCAGTTTTTAAGTTTTTTTTTTGTGTAGTTTATCTTCTGGATGAAAACTGAATTCAGTTTTGAAATATTGAAGATGTGATTAGAAAATGATAAAATCCGGTTATTATTTTTATTTTGTCTATAAACACTTTCTCTCTCTCTCTCTCTCTCTCTCTCTGATTATCGTAATTGTTTTTATAATTGAAGAGAAAAAATTTTAAAAAAAAAGACAAAAGTTTGACGTATTTTCATTTAAAAAAAATTAATTTAAAAAATTGTATTGTTTAACAATGCTATCAGAGTTGAAATATTTCTGTGTATATAATATTTTTTTTTATTAATGTATAATAAAATTAATAAATATTATTATAATATTGTACATTTTAAATGTTAAAATAATTGTTAAATTCAAAAGACTTTATACTTTAAATAACTTGTAATCGAATCGGAGCAGTCGGTCATAGTATGAAATAGTCCTTACTCGCTGTAAAATTCGAGTAAATTTATTGTGATTATTTATTAATTGATATCGATTGATGACACTGTATTCAAGTAAAACAGGTTAGTGTTTCCTATTATATACATTTTATTTATTTATTTATCTAATCATGCAAATATAAATCCAAGCTCGACGGTTTGAAACCTTCTATTGAAAACAGATTGTTGACATACGAGAATACTCTAAACTGAAGAATTGACTATAAAAGTAGAACCAGAAAGAAATATTCAGAATTCACATTCTGTGGAAGCAATGAAAAGTTTTAAGTTGTTTTAAAGAATTGCACACGGATAAAAAATGTACAGATGAGTAAAATGTACTTTTGTATACGACTCTTGCGTTGCTTTAAAAGCGTCGTTTGCAAACTTTTTACGTTTACATTACTCTTTCCAAAATTTTAAAATGAAGTTTCTCTACTTAAATCCATGACTACGTGGGAAAATGTTACGATTTTGATGAAAGAAAAGTCAGCCGAATCCGAGAGAATCCATCGAGTCTATCTGTAAAAACAATTAAACAGACGTTAGTGAGACAGTTGTCTCCAGAATTCTTTATTACGTCATTAGAATTGGATGTATTTAATTTTCTTTACAACTTATTGATTATCATTGACTACTTGTGGTATCAATTTTCAAATTTCAGACCTGTAGACTGCTTTTACAGCCGTGTGTTTGTGTCTTTCCTTAATCTCAGAACAGAGTTATGTACATGAAAATCGAAAACCGGAAGCCCAATAGCTGTAAAATTCTTTTATAGAACTGCTCTCCTGGCTTTGACTGGGTTAAATTTATAAATAATTAAAATTGCATATCTTGACTGACTGACTGATTCATCACCGCCTAGAGCAAACTTTGTAAATTATTCTTCCATTCCATTCCTATGATATAAAACTCAAAATATTCATTTCGACTCGTCCTTATTAACTATTTAGTTGTAGTTTTTTGTTACATGTAATTAAAAATAAATTCACCTCTGTCTTATAATAAATGTGATATTTAGGAACTGTCTATAAATTACGTGCGCATTTTTCTTGACATTTTTACTCTTCTATCTCATTGTTTCAGTTTGTCTAAGTTTCCTTAATTTTTTTCCCTCTGCGGACGTTCAATAAATCGCCCCCCGCATTAAATCTTTATCACTTTACGAATAATAAATACACTAGACTAAGTAGAAACAAAACATATAACAAATTTTAAAATAAATATAATAAATTGCGTAAACTGTGTAAAATTTAATTAAATAAATGGACGTCCATTAAAGGTCAAGACCTCCCCTCCCCGCAGTTCCCGAAGGAAAATGTCTGATTCAAATATGCCCTGTTTATTTGTCTGTTTTAACGATTTCCATTAGGGTAATCAACTCAATTGTATTATTTATAATTATTCATAGCAATTCAGGTTTAAAAATCGTTCATATTGGCTGCAGTTTTCAATCATATTTAAATTTAAAAAATACATTTTTTATCCGTGTGCAATTCTTTAAAACAACTTAAAACTTTTCATTACCTCCACTGAATGTGAATTCTGAATATTTCTTTCTGGTTCTACTTTTATAGTCAATTCCTCAGTTTAGAGTATTCTTGTATGTCAACAACCTGTTTTCAATAGAAGTTTTCAAAACCGTCGAGTTTGAATTTATATTTGCATGATTAGATAAATAAATAAATAAATAAAATGTATATAATAGGAAACACTAACCTCTTTTACTTGAATAAAGTGTCATTAATCGATATTAATTAATAAATAATCACAATAAATTCACTCGAATTTTACAGCGAGTAACGCCTATTTCACACTGTGACCGACTGCTCCGATCCGATTACTTTTTAATTGTGTCGAAGTGGAACGACCGGTTTGTCGACCGACTACCAGCGATCGGCGCTGTTCGCCATATTGGAATAATTTAAAACTAAGATTTTAGCAGTGCTCTAGACGCTTATGGAGTCGGACCAGTCGGTCATAATATGAAAGAGCCCTAACGAAGACAGGCAAGTAAACTCATTACTATTGTTCACGTTGTAGCAGTAAACGAGGGCGTACACTCAAAGTGAATAGAAGTGAAGAGATAGCACGTCACCAACCCACGTCATAGTTTGTAGCTACGAAACCAATGTGTTATATAAACAAACATTGTACCTAGAAGCCACTTCGTTTTTATCACTCGTCTGGTACAACACGTTGTTACATCGTCAGTCCCTTTCTAGGTTTTCTCGTGTCATTTAGGGGATTGATGCTATTAAATTTCGATGATTTAAGGTCGACGGAGTGGAGAGTTAATGGGAGTCGTATGTATCGCCATTAGGGTGATCCACACATGGGCGGGGCGAGGAAAAGTAACGAATTGGGAAACACGCGACGAT
>NW_027120876.1:0-150351 GCF_030686945.1 Centruroides vittatus
ATAAAAATAAAATTGCACAAAGAAACTGACATGAAAGTATTTAATTTCGTATTAAAAAAGCTCAGTGTGAGCTTTGTCCTTGTTTTTCTCGCATAATTTTTTTCGACAGATGCGAGGTATAATCTCAAATCTGGAACTGCCTTCAGCTTATTACGATACTTCTTTTTAATATATAGATAGGAAGGAAAAGCTCTTTTCACAAGCATCGTACTTGTAAATGGCAACAAAAACTGAAGTGCTTTATCAGAAAGTAGCTCAAGATCTTTGTTAAAATTAATGTCTGCCTAGAAGTTAAAAAGACATTGTGCCAATGCCGATGCCAATTTCGATTTTAAAAAATCGAAACGGTTGAAATTCCAGAGAAAATCGTAATTTTTTCCAGATAAGAAACTGTGCAATGTTTCAAATACTTCAGGTTGACTATTTTTAATACGTGACTTCCAAAGATCAAAATTTTAAATTATAGATTCAATTTTGTCAGACACACTAAATTTCGTTTTTTATCTTGGAGAGCCAAACTTAACCTATTTATATGCGGAAAAATATCTGATAAATATGCCATAGCCTGAACTCATTTATCGTCATGAAACTTGGATGAGAGCTTGAAAGGATTGCTTACAAAACAAAAAAAAAAAAAAACTTGTACCTCATGCTAAGCTCAAATAATCTGGTAAGAACTTTACCACGAGATAACTGTCTCACCTCTGTATGAAGGAGCAATGTAGAATGAAGACTCATCATGTCATCATATAGAACTTTGAAAATTCTTGAGTTTGTGGGCCTCGATTCTATAAAATTAACCACTTGGACAGCTTCAACAAGAACAAGTTTCAATTCATGAGGAAGGCTTTTAGAAGCTAAATTTTGTTTATGGATGTATGGCTCCAATTTATATTCCGGGCTACTTTTATTACACGACTGCGAAGACCGGAGTAAATACCTGACATAAGCTTAACACTATCGGTACATAATCCAAAGCAGTTAAACCAATCAATTCTCTTTTCTTTGACGTAAGAATCACTAGCATTAAAAATATCCTCATCTTTTGTGCGTTCTGACAAAGGATGACAAACACCTACTGCGCAACATTTATTAATCTTTGCATTGTACTGTACACAATTGGCAGCATAATTGTTTATTTCTATTTTTGTATTTTGAAATGTATAATAAAATTTGTGATTGTTGCAAGGAACATTTTTAAATACTATTAATTTGTGATACAAATCATATTATCTTTTCTGCCATAATAACTTTTTTCTCTACCCCTAAACAACCTATGACGTACCCATTGGGGTACGCGTACCCTGGGTTGGGAATTCTAGATTTAAGACGTCAAAGTTAAATTTGTAATTTTGCCATTATGTAGTTATTTTACTTGAAATTTCTGGTCAGATTTTTGCTATGAGAAGGGATTTATAGGCGTGATAACTTTAAGAACCATTGTTTTAAACAATGACGTGTTTGTTATAGTCTCAGTTTTAAGAAACGTTAATGACTTTACATTCCAAATAGAAAGTTGCATTCACTCGGTTATAATCTTCCTACGATATAATTTATGCACTTCTAAGAGAACAAACAATTCACCCGCGTGTCTTGGAAATGAATTTGGAGTAATGAATAAAATAACAAGAATATTTTACCATTACAGCATTAACTAAAGCACTTAACTACGTCAATTTAGAAAGTGTACCAATTTATTGATTTTACGTTAATTGCAGTGTGGTATGGTAGATGTAAATTAATTGGTTTAGATTATAAATTAGTGCTGCTATGATTTCAGGCACTTATTACTTTCAAAAATTAAAGTTATATAATTCCACTTAACAGAACTAATTAAAATCGCATATATTAAGACAAGGTTTATATAAGAGATTGTGAATATAGCATAGCGCAATTCATAGTTCTAATGAAACTGAATAATAATATCCTAGGACTTTATCCATTCTAAAATTTTTGTGTGCAATAATTCTTCTAATAAACGAAAATAACCGTTTCTACGTGAATTGTTATAATAATTGAAAATAACAAAATGCAAACTTCATCACTTACTAAAACTACATTTGTAAGTTTTAAACATGAAATATGTCTGCAATGTTTTCTGTCATCATTCACCTCTATGTCAAAGATTTACGGATGGGACTTTTTTAATCCATGTTCATGCGTTACAAGAAACTGCAATTATTTGAACAAACATCTGAAGCGATTTTACTTGTTCTGTGTTGAGTGCATTCACTGGATACATTTCCTTCTTAGTTTTTGCATGCTGGTGCCTTTACTTTCAAATAAAACGCCGTGCATTTCATGGTACTCGATTGTTAACAATGATGTCTTTGTCAAAGTAGGGGTTGCTATTTATACCTTTGTGTTAGCCGTAATATTTAGTATTGTTAAAAGAGTAAAATTAAATACAAAAATAAAAGTACGAAAATCGAATTACCTTTGGCAAAATGAGCTATTTTCTATCATTAATTACACACGAATTGCTGCTGCAATTTTGACAATAATTATTACATTATGGCTTCAGCTGTTAAATATATTTTTCTTTTATCACGATGTGAAAAGAAGAGAATTATTCAAACACGAAGCACTTTTCTGTAGCATTGAAGTTGGAATATGGATGACATTGATGAGTGGCGGTTTGGTATACCTCTGTTCCTTTCTTTTCTTGCTTGCAGTTAGTTTAACAAAGGCATTTCAGAAAGTATCAGAAGATTTGTACTTATTAACAAACGATAATACAAACTTGGAATTGGAATTGGAAGAAATTATGGCACAACACCATGCAATTTGGACATACACCAATCAACTCAACGGACTTTTCAATTATGTATTGACGATTTTGTATGCTGCTTTATTAACAGAAACGTGTCTACTTTATTTTATCGCAATTTTTTCAAAAATGAAATTCGCATTGAAAATGTTTATTTGTTTAATTTGTGTTGTAATAAGTTTTGGCTGTATTTTAGTTGGATTCTTGATGTCTATTTTCACGTCAAACGTAATAAATTTAATCAAAATTAAAACTTAATTTAATTTACTTTCATGAAATGTTTTTCCTTTGTTTTTCTCTTTCAGATGCAAACATCCTTTCAAGATATAAGAAGATTTGCTGATTGCGATCTCAGTTTAGAACTGAAATTAAAGGTTAAGTATTTTGAATCTATATTATAACAATATATGTACGGATATATTGTTATAATATCTCTGTAATTTCAATATAATAACAGCAATAAATTATTGTGCAGATGCTGAATTTCATGAAGAGATTTGGTAAAGTATCTTTGTGTGTATCCATGAATGATTACTTCAACATTACCAAGAAATTTCCGATTAAAGTATAATTAACTACATTTTATAATATTAATTATAAAAATTTTGTATTGATATATTTAATTTTGAAATCTTTCAGATGGCGAGTTCTCTTTACTCTGTATTTTCTGGTCTTCTGAATCTGAGGACAGCTTCGAGACACAATACTCTGTAGTTGATATGTTCAATGTACAGTACTTGTTTTCAAATAAAGATATATTTAAACATAATAATTTCTAATATTTATTTAATTACATATTTTACATGCATTTTTACATGTATAAAAGATTTTCAGACCGTACGAATGCTAGACTTTATCCAGATATGCTTAAGATAAAATTATTCACAACATATCAGATTATCCTTACTCTAATATATATAAATAGTTATTTGGGAGCTGATGTATTATTAATTAAAATCAAAAATATATACAGTTTAATGAAGTAATCCCTAAACCTGTTAAAACAAAAAGAACTATACAGAATTTCAAACATTTTTTAGTTAATGTTTGATAATTATTTTGAACATAACTTAGTGTACAAAATGAATATGAATCAATGAACGTATACATTTCTTGATACTGACAGTTGATACTCTAAAACACTTTTCTGATCACAGTGCAGAGTTGTTGTTGTGGCTACCACATTTCCCTATCTTAAACATGTTTAGAGACTTAAAAAGCGAAATGTTAAGTAATATGTACCGAGATAGTAGAAAGTTTGACAGTAATGCTCAAATCCAGAATGCTGTATAATATTGTTATGGGACAAAGTGGTAATATCCTCGTTGAACAGCGCGATGATATTAACGCAGAAGTTTTTGTTGCAGTTATTCAAGCTAATTGTGTCAAAATATTTTAATAAACTGTAAACTGAAAAAAGTTGTAGACCTAAAAATTCCCACTGCCGTCCACGTGTCTGTGTCTTTTTTTAATCTCGAGAACAGAGTTAGATGAAAGTCAGGACTATATATGGAAAGATTAGGGTGAGGACTGGATTAACTATATAAACTATATACGAACTTTAAATGCAAACCGGAAATCACGTTATTTGAATTCAAATATTTCCTCCGAAAGGTGTTAGTGTGAAAATCCAGTTGCTGTGTTTCTATAATTTTTAACCAAACGGCGCGTTTTAGAATTTCTTCTTAACTCTTAATTGCCATCCCTTTCCCACGGAATTAAAAACGGCATAATATAAAATATTAACTTATCCGTCAAGAAGTCCTTTCCACTCGCATCGACCAGCGGAAATATCGAAAATATGTTAAAATAATCAACTGTTAAAATGTGAGAAAGTTGACACTTAATTAAGACTACGGAGAATCCAAAAACAAACGGAGAAAATAAGAAACCTTCAAGTCGAAGTATTTTAACTTTCATCGTCCGGCGATTACACCTTTGACGTGTCTTCGCTGCCAAACAAACGATCACCTGACGAAATTCCCACACTGTATGAGGATGTAAGAGCCAGGCACCCATTAGTCAGATCCAACATCTCCAGAAGCAATGGTAATCGTAGTCCTCAACAGGTTACATTGATATTTGCTTGTGCTTTGTGCACAGTTTCTTTCCCAGTCCTCCACGGATAATCTACAGTGGAAGGACAGACAGCACTCTTAAAGGGGTATGATAATTAACGTCTAAATGTAAACTCTTTCTTTCTCGGTTACATTAGCGTTTGCATATGGTCTAGGTCATTGACCTCCAGCTTAGTGACGCATATCTATAATTGTATCTTACGCTTATATTTTTGCTTTATTTTTTTTTATTAAAGTGAATCTGGCATGGACTCATTTTTTAAAAAACGGCCATCCTATGGGCGAATTCAGAGCGACCTCCACGCTCGAACAATGGCCCTTTTAGCCATTCAGTGACAGTGAGTGGGTTTTACCAGCCCGTCGCCGATAAAAGGGGTTTAGAGTTTGACGCTCTAAACCCCGGCTTCTCACAATTGATAGATACCGGCACGACTGTATTGTTAAAGGAGAAGTGTGATGTACAGGAATAAGCTAGTTTGAGGCGGAGACCATATATTTTAAAGTAAATAAATGTAAAATATAATTAGAAATTGCAACCCGGCATTGTGATGATGTCATAATAAATAATTGCTCGTTAGTATTACATTTCTATCTCAAATTTTACAGTTGTAATAACTGCACGTTTTACTTTTTGCAAAACTCGTAACTACAAGGTTTATAAACTATTTTTAGTTTTTGTTGTTTTGTATCTAAATAATAGTAAAGAAACGTTTCTTTCAAAGTTCTGAAGTGTTCTATAGCAACAAGGTATTTTTTTAGATTTTAGAATATCACAGATAAGAGCAGATCTTCAATGAAACCATCATCTTACACTGTACACTTAACAGAAAAATCCATTAAAATATTTATATATTAAAATTCTATTAAAATATGAAATGCGAGAATTCAAGTATTATAAATTGTGAAAGGGATGTCATATTGTTTGTTTAATGAAATTATTGCGAAGATTAATTATCAAATGGAGTTAATTTCATTAGATAACTTAATGGATAGAAGTTGCACTTTATCTGAGAATTTCAGTGACAGTTTACAGTAATTGCCAATAAATATTCTAAACTTAATCAACGAAAATCGATAACTGTTTTGCGTCACAATATTCACTAACTGAATATAATCACAAAGGGGTGAATTTCTTTTCTTGGCATTGTGTTTCGCATCGGAATACAAATCGGACGTAATGAAGCGATGTTCGTTGGAATAAAAAAAATATAACGATCAAGTTATATTTTTATGTTTCAAAATCTATATGAAAAGATCCAAGTGTTTGCCTAGAATATAAGTGAATATTGTAAGTGAGGTTTGGCTTTACTTGGCTTTAGCGAACTCCAAAGCAACACTTGATTGGCCGGTGTGCCAAGAGAGGGTGTTTTTTTTGAGAAAATAATTATTATGAAAATGCTGCTTTTGAAAAAAACTCCTAAAAATCTCTTACGCGGTCAACCAACTGGTGAATTATGAACTCAGGACAATTTGCCAAAGTACTGTGCTTTTATTTGCTCGACCACGGATAAGGAAGTGTGAGCTTCCTTCTTAAACTTGAACAAGATAATTATTAAAATTGTTCTCACTTTTTAATCGAAACAATTTTGCGACTGATTGAAATCGAATTTATCAATAAATGCAATTCCTAGAAAATTAAAACGAATATCAGAAAATGATAGTAGTTTTCCTTTATCTTAATGTATTTCATATTTTATTGCAAATACTTGGAATTGAATTCGTCTGCAAACAATACTTAAAATTGTTTTCAGTAAAAGGAATTTATATTTTGATGCTATTGTTTACGAAAACAATCTTTATTTCTTTCGTGTTCAATTCTTTCAAGCTAAGAAAGTTTTCGAACCTATTTTCATTCGTGTCCAAGACATACACTTCAACACAATGTTTAATTTATGCTTAACAGTGTTCGCAATATGTGTCACTGTTATAAGTTAAGAACTGTTATACGTCAATTTCTTTCTTTATTCCTGTTTCTCAACTTCACCAACGTTTGAAATTTCATGAAGAGATTCGTAAGGACTCCAATTGGTATATCTATAGGAGAACTATTTTATATTGAGAACACTGTAATTTTATACCGTTTGGTATAAAATCACAGTATAACGTTACAGTATACCGTTCGGTAATTTTATACAAAACGGTATAAAATTACCGTTCAATTATACCCATGGAAACATAAAATAGTTTCAATGCTTACGGGAATTTTTGTATTGATGCATCTGATATATATATATATTTGTTTACAAATGATAAGTGCTATGTAATCATTGCTGTCTTCAATTATTAATCTTGGTATAACAAAGAATGTTACTTATAAGGAATTTGACAAGAATCGTACTTTGATAATCGTCGACATTTTGCTTAAATTATAACAAATGGTAAATATATAATCAAATTCAACCTAGAATCCAAGGTTTTGTTCAAACTGATAATACTTCAAATTTATTCAAACATCCTTTTAATTAGTGCAGGTTTTACGTTAAATAGGTCTAATTCCGTCATGTGTATGTAATGTATTAGATATGTTCGAGGGTAGTATTTGACCCCATGACTATAATTTGGACACCAATGATAGTTGGAAAGTTTCAGAAAAATTGAAATAGAACGTATTGTATGTTGATTTGTGTACAAATGAATTACTATAACAGAAAGTCTCGTTTCAGCTCATTTCAACATTGACTTATTTTAATAAAAAGAGAAATTTTCTGAAACAAGTAATGTAACTCTAAATTTGTTAGTTAACCTATGTAACGCGATGATTAAAAGGATAGTAGCGGCGCTTTTTAATATTATATAACAGTTAAAACTATTAAAATGTTTTTAAATAAAATGAGATAACAGATGGCTCCACCAAAATTTTAAATGTGGCTAGGAAAGTTTAGCAACTCGTTTCTATATATATATATATTTTTTTTTTGACGGTGATGCGAATTTGCGACATGATGTAACTTACGAAAAGCATTACTGGGATAAATTTTCAGATAAGTTTCCGGCGTCACGCAGTTATATATATTATCAAATACAACGAATTTAAAAAGAAAATATAACAAAGGTCACATCAACATTATATCCACTTGCTTGAAGTCATCATTTCAAAATATGTTATATACATACAGCACCAAAAGTACGATTCAATAAAACAACTTACCACTGGTAGCTCTTACCAAGATAATGCATGTATGCATGTACAAAGAAATTGTTAAAGATATACACTTATATAATTAAGTAATTATTACAAAATCTTGTATTAAAATACGCGTTGACTTCATTATTAATAACTTTAAGATATTAATTTTTCCTTTTCGTAGCTGTCCCAAGCTTCAGCAAACCAGAAAATACAGAATAAAGTGAACTCGCCATCTGAAAAATTTCAAATATTAAATATATCAATGGAATATTTTCATAATTATTATTATAAAATGTAGTTAAATATACTTTAATGGGAAATTTCTTGGTAACGTTGAAGTAATCATTCATGGATATGCATAGAGATACTTTGCCAAATCTCTTCATAAAATTCAGCATCTGTACATAATTGATTGTCATAAGTGTGTGTTAATTTTACAATGAAACTAACAGATATTTATAAAAAGAACAAATTTAAAACACTCTACCTTCAATTTCTGTTCAAAACTCAGATCGCAATCAGCAAATCTTCTTATATCTTGAAAGGATGTTTGCATCTGAAAGAGAAAAACAATGCGAAACGTTTGATCAAATTCATAAATTAAATTATTTTCATTTTAATAAAATTTCTTACGTTTGACGTAAAAACGGACATCAGGAATCCAAATAAAATACATAAAAAAGTCATTATAGCACAAATTATAAAAATAAAAACTTTCAATGCGAATTCCACTTTGGAGAAAATGGCAATAAAATAAATTAAACACGTTTCTGTTAATAAAGTAGCATACAGAATTGTTAATACATAATTGAATGGTCCGTTGAATTGATTGGTATATGTCCAAATTTCATGGTGCTGTGCCATAATTTCTTCCAATTCAAGTTCTAAGTTTGGATTATCTTTTCTCAATAGGTATAAATCTTCTGATACTTTCTGGAATGCATTCATTAAAATAGTAACAAGCAAGAAAAGAAAGAAACAGAGGTATACGTAACCTCCAGTCATCGCAACCAAACACATTCCAAGTTCAATGGTACAAACAAACGCTTCTAGCTGGAATAATTCCCTCTTTTTTACATTGTGATAAACGAAAAATACATTTAAAAACTGAAGCCATAGTGTAATAATTATTGTCAAAGTCAATGTGGTAATTGGAATGTGATTAATGATAGAAAACAACTGATTTTGGCAAAAGTAATTCGAATTTCTTAGCTTTAATTTCTGTATTTAATTTTACTCTTTTGAGGATGCTGAAAATTACGGCTAACACTAAGACAAAAATACAGGCGCCCACTTTGACAAAGATATCGTTGTCGACGATCGAATACCAGGAGATACAAGGCGTTTTACTGGACAGAAAAGGAGTTATCATGCAAAAAGTAAGAAAGAAATGCATCCAGTACACAAATTCGATGAAAAATAAGTAAAATCTCTTTAATAGTTTCTGCAAATAATTGTGGTTTCGTATCACACATGAACAAGGATTGAAGAAATTCCATCCGTAAATCATGGACATTGAGGTGAATGATGAGAGAAAACATTTTAGACATATTTCCTGTTGAAAATTTATAAGTTTAGGCGTAATACTTAGTGAAATTTCCATTTTCCCTTCTCGGATAATTTAATAATCTTAGCGACGTAACAACGCTTATATTTATATCTGCGAACAATTATTAAAGGAAAAGAATTATCCGTTATAGAAAATAAGCAAACTTCCCGGTTTTCACGATGAGTTGTAGGTTGCTTTCTTGTACTCACTTATATAAACGTCATCTATCTCTATATCATTATTTGAAGTGGAATTTTAAGAATTCCATTTATAAAATCGAAAGTTTCGTGATATTATAATAGCACTATAAGTCTAATCAAGCTAATTGCAATTTAAGAAACTTCAACAGGATTCAGTTCGAGTAAACATAATAAAGTGGAATTGATTCGCTCGCTTTCAAAAGTGATGCAGCTACGTTCAGTAATAATTATACAATAGAATACCCATTATGATATTTTACTAATTACTAAATCTACTCTACATGCATTACCATTATAGAAATCCATATTATATTAAAATTGCATTTTTATGGCAATACGAACGCTATTTTCATAAACTTATCAAACTTAAATATGGTGACTTTTGGATAAGCCTTTCGTTAGTTCTTGCAAATATAAAAATCATAAAGCACTCTTTATAAACATAATGCATATTTCAATATAAAAAAGTACCAAAAAATTATTAACAAGAGCGCATTTGGAACACAATAAAATGCATTTCTGGAAAATTGTTCATAAAATTGTTCAAAAACGGTTCATAAAAAATGTACAAATACAGTTTATAACATAATTTTTTTATTGATATGTTATAATTTTTTACGAATTTATTAATTTGACCAAGTAGAAATTTTTGAATTTTGGCGCCTCAAAGATTCGGGGGTATAGGCACCTGCCTCCACTGACCCTTCTGCCACGTCCATGAATGTTATTTTATAATTGCAGCCTAATGAGCGTCTTGTTTTCTTGTCCTATTACAATTACGTAGCTTAACAGTAAAAACAGATGATGTCCGTGAAAGGTTGAGATATTCTCGAAGGGGTCGACTGAAACCCAAATATTTTCAAAGACGATTTTCAGCCGCAATCGTGATTTTTACCAGGTAAAACCCATACGTGACTGAGTGAGTTCGACTACACCGTTTAATGAACAGAACAATGGCAGCTATTTTTGTTAACATCAGGCTTTCCTGGTGCGTTCATTTGACATTTCATTTCTATTTTCTACGTCATCAGATAACTTATACAAAGGGCCAAACATTCACTCGTACCTGTCATCCGTATGTCACTTTACAGTGAGACGCGTTATTATTTTATCTTCTGCCGAAATTAGGTTATTTCGTGATATACGTTTTCTTACCTTTTTTGACACTGGACTTTTTTTGAACGGGGCTTGCCTTTTATATTTTATTATTATTTCATTACTGATTTGTTTGTTTACCTTTCTTTATCGTATTGTGCGTGCTGGCCGCTTCTCACGCCCTCCTGGCGTCTTGTGGCCTTATTTTCTAGCCAAAATCCCTTCGTCCGTTTTCGCGCTTTTTCCAGGGCGCTGCCAGTACGAAACTACTTTTATTAACTTTAAGTAAACAATCTTTAATTTTACTTCTTTCATAGACTCTTATTTCTAGTCAAAAACACGTCTATTACAACAATTTTACAACCCAAATTTCAGCTTTGTTAAAAGTATGCTAATTTCACTTGTGGGATTTTTCTATTAACTATAACACAAAATAATACATTATTATACAATTTACGACTACTCTACAGTATTTATACAAATTAATAAACTATTAGTATCTATCCTACAGCCCAATTCTCTGCAGTGAGTTGGACATTTTTTTAAACTAAAACATTCTTCTTAGATTGGTCATTTTATTATAATTAACAGTCAATGATAAAATAAAACACATCCTACGTCAATTACAAAAGTATATTCAAAAATTCCAATAGAAACTTTTTTTTTCGTCAGCCCAAATCCCTGCAAGGGGGTTTGTTTTTCTTACACTAAAGTACCATATTTGGGGGTCATTTCTTTTATCTTATTAACCAAAAAAAACATTAATACACATTAAACAAACTCTACGGTATTAAATACGATTTAATAAGTTATTTGCAATTTCCTTCCAGCCCTTACCTCTGCTAAGGGATTTGGGCCTTTCAAATCAAACCACTTCTTTTGTAGGGCCGTATAATGAACTTTATTAGTCAACAATACATTAAAACACATTACTCACACACTTTCAGTTCCTGTGTTTCTTGCTCCCCTGCGGAGTCCCATGTTCGATTCCTTCTCCCTTGTGGAGTTTAAGCCCCCGATACCGTCGGTGCCGCCATACTGCACCTGGTTTGCGGTATCAACACTGGGGTGGGACTTACTGCCAGGGAGCCGCTGCTGGGGGGCTTTCACTGCACACTGGACTGATAAATGTTTCTATCTTCAACGGTTAACCACGAGTTGCGGTATTATTGCATATAGTTGTTCATCACGAATATATTGTTTATGTATATTATTTTGTTTTTATTCTTAATTTGATTGTCATTCTTTTCTTGTCCTCTGATTATAATTAAACACAATAATATTATTCTACCTCCATTTCTTTTCTATTCTCTGTACATTATTTATTACATCATCTTCATTGTATATTTTCATAATCAGTAATCAAAATATAAAAACCGCTAGGATGATCCTGGCTTCATAGGTCTTCTTGGTGGGTCAAAAAAAAAAACTATTATAAACTCTTCAAAGCCTCTGGGATGGCCCTGTCTTCATCGGCCATTTCTGGTGGAAAAAAAAATAAAAAATAAAAAATAAAATAAAAACTTTGTATATACTCAAATCATTGTAAATTCTCATTATAAATAACATATTTCTATTAGCACCATTGTTCCTACTCCCACTATCCCTACTCTCCTTGTCCCTTCTACCTAACTATTGCTGTATTGCCTCTCTGTCGCATTTCGCCCATGTCAATTAGGCAAGAGAAACACTGGGTCTTCTCTTTCATCTGAGTAAGTGTTGAGGTTTGTGGTTCTCGCCCCAAACCCACTCTTCTTATCTTTCGAAGTTATTGTTTCGCAGGTGGACCTTCTTGTCTATCATTGGCCTTTTTGGCTAGTAACTTCGATTGCAATATGAGTTTCTCTCATTTGATTAGCGGAAATGGTTCTGCTATGGGGTAGCCGTCTGTTGTCAACAAAATCCGTTCTTAATTGCCTTCTATAGCCTTCTTCCTTTTGTGAATGCCCAGTATCGTGGCATTGCAAGCCACAGTACCTATACTCTGCTGCTATACACCTAACCTTACGTTTGTTTCTTCTTTTAACCTAGCACTGAAGGCTTCTCTTCTAGCCCACTGCTAAACGATAATATATAAAAATTATTTTCACAGGTTGAGCTCATCACCCACTGCACAGGACTACACACCTGCTGAAGACTGTGTTGTGTGGGCCCTAATCTTAAAGCTTCTTTCACTTCTCTTCCTCTTCCTGTGGTAGTTGTTTCCAGCATTTAGTAGTTTATTTTCCCTTACTAGATTAAACTTCTGCATTGTTGGTTTTCCATTTTTTGCTGGCCGAGTGGAGTTTTTCCGGGTTTCCTCCACTCTCTGTCCCAAATGGGGGCCAGTCCCCTAAAGTCCTCCCGGAAGGCTACTGTAGTACCCTTACAGGGTGTAGTATTTTCCCCCTTTTCTAAATTTTTAATTCTCAATAGCTAATCCCGTTTTGCTGGAAATGACTATCATTGAATTGCTCACTGTTGCCTTCTTTTCTTCAGCAACTCTGAGTAACTCAAAATTTAAGGTTAGGTCTGGTTATTTATAACATGCAAACTGCAACTTTTCTATCCATCTATCTTTCTTCTTCTCAAAATAAACAAAAATGGTAAGTATATAGCATAACACTGAACATAACACTCAGAATAAAATATTGAAACACAACATAGAACACGTAAACTTATGAGCCCTCACAAGGGACTAGTATTTTTATGAGCCCTCCATGGGACAATATGAGCCCTCTCTGGGACACCTTTACTAACAAACGCAAACACTCTTGAACATACCAGATCTTGGCCTTTTTGTGCTCTCAGAGCGGTAAAAGGCCTAAAACCACAAAGAAAAAAAAAGGGCCAAACAACAATAATGAGTAGCTGAGGTATACAAGTGTTTCTAGCAAAGCGGAAATTTCTTACAGCGCCCTCCAGCAGCTTAACTAAATTACAAAGGTAGATGAAATTGGGGTTACTATACTTAAATTTTATTCTTTTTTCGGTTGTAAGGGTCATGATAAAATCGAAATTTTTATTCTTCTTTATACGAGAATATCAGGTTTTTGCTTACATATTGACTTTAACATTAGTGTACGAGTATATGCAAGAAAAGGTTCGCGTAAATCACACAATTCGGCCAAACATTTAATATTAAATTTCGTGGCAACGCAACAATAGTACATGTAATAACGAATTGTCAGAGTTCTATTGTTGCCAGCGATCGGGTATTGTTACTGCGAGCGGTTAAATTTTCAGTTCGTGCGATAAAAATTTACTTGTTTCAAGTGTTATATTGAGTTTTGCTTGTCTGCTGCAATTCTATTGGTAAGTTTAAACTACGATGTTTGTAAATTTATGTATTTTGGGAAGATTCTTAAGCCGAATATCACAATTAGTGTCAATGGTTTTCCGACAAATCTCTATTCCATTAGAATTAGTCGGTTGTTGCGCGGTTTCTTCGCAGAGACGACGAATGGAGGTTTCCACTTATTTTGGACATACTCTTTTCTCTTCTAATTGTAAATTTTCGTTAAGCCCAAATCCAATACAAGTTGTATTTTCATAATAGTCGTTTCTTTCTTTTGCAGAATGGATAATTTCAGGGAATTAAAAAAGTGAAACACCTCGGCCGATGATAAGCAGGAGGAAAGCGCCTCGTCGTCTTCCGCTTCGGTTCGAGTAATTTGGGTACTTCCGAAAGATGTCGAGGGGAGCGGAGAGAGGAAGTCGTTTACACCCGATAACAAATGGGTGGTTGTTATTACTCCTGACGATAGCACATCGACTATCGTCGACTGTCTTGGACGACGATTCCCGGAAGTTGCAGAACGGACATACTCATACTCATACTCATTAACAGGGGGTGAAGGCTCAGGTCTACTCAACTGGTATTGCCTGAGTGTGAAAGGAGAGATAGATTAAGAGCATAGTAGAAGGTCGAAGGTGAAGGAAAAGTGAGATAGAAAAGTGAGATAGAAAAGGGATGAAAGAGTAGTTTCGTGGCGCGCACCGGGAGATATAATTAATTACAATCAAAATAATTTAACAGAAAAAGGTATATGCAGTGTGAAACAAATGGCGCCTAGTGAAGGGCAAAGTAGGGTTATCAAATAGGAATAAGAGGACATGATTGACAAAAGAACAGATGCGTCACTTTCCGACAATAATTTTCTAACAGAATCCCGACAAAGTCCATTTTACAGAAGGCCGGTCAAAACCGATTTACAGAAACTCTGACAAAGGGGCGCCACGCCCAGGGAAAATAGCCCGAGCAGTGGGGCCACCAGAAGATGAGGCAGAATACAAACTTCATGAGGATGAACTTGCAGAGGTCCCAGCCAAGTTGACTAAGAGGATGTAGAGGCGGTGTCGGGCTGGTTTGCAGTAATGCCAGAGTAGGTCATAAGAGGGAGGTTGCTAACAAAGTCTTTAAAAGAGTTATAAAGTTTTCTGGATGCAAGGAAAACGTTAAGCTTACATGGCCAATGGTGGCCTTCAGCATACACAATTTTCCGAAGGGGTTGGCGGGCTGTTGAATACTTAGGGCAGGTGAAAATTTGGTGAAAAGGTTCGTCATTTTCCTTTATGCCACATGTGCAGTTTGGGTCACATTTGTTCAAGAAATGGTGCAGATAGGCCCGAAAATTGCCATGGGCCGTTAGGATCTGCGTGATGGCATGATTTGTATGGAAAAAGTTGTACTTCATCCGATCATCAATCCGGGGGATAAATTCGTGCGTTAGCCTTCCAGTGTGGCTAGTATCCCACTCCTCCTGCCATTTCTCTATGAGGATGTTGTTCATAATACTATTGATAATTGAGGAAGGGATAGCATTATAGTTACACTTGTTTGTGATTTTGTGGGCCTTCTTTGCCAGATCATCTGCTTTATCATTCCCGTAGATATTAGAATGTCCCTTAATCCAGATAAGATTTATTGTTATAGAGGTACTAAGGTTTTCCAAAATTTGTAGACTATTATTAATAATTGGTAACTTCTTGTTGTTGTTCTTTATTTGGTGGAGGGCAGTGCGGCTGTCTGTATTGATGTTGATGGTAGTGCCTTTTAGGTTGTGGTGATTCTTTTTAATGTAGTTTAAAGAAGTCAGGATTGCTAACGATTCCGCTTGGTTAATTGAGCAGTGATTGTTGAGTGTGAGTGCTGATTGCCAGTAGGTATGACTGTTGTTGTCCTTGACGTAGACAGAGGCACCGACCGCTTTTTTGGTCTTGGAGCCATCTGTATAAAAGTTTATACCTTTTGGTGGTACCTGGTGATTAAGGTAGATGTTACCGTTTAAAATGGTGGCTGGGTGAGTAGAGTTGGGATGATTGTTTACATCGATACCCCAATCGATCACATTCTTGACAAGATTATGGATGCTATCCGGGAGCTTGAGGACCGCAGTGAGCCTTTGAAACTGGGAGGGTGAGATAGAGCTGTTGTTAAGTTTATAGGAGGTTTTTGACATACTTAACTAAGATAACCAGGTGGATGGGTTCGAGTCCGGCAATGACGAGCATCGCGTCTGTCGGTGCCGTCCGATATGCCTTGGTGATGGAGATGGCTGCAGCTCGCTGAGCTGGATTGCTAACGATTTTCCGCTTGGTTAATTGAGCAGTGATTGTTGAGTGTGAGTGCTGATTGCCAGTAGGTATGACTGTTGTTGTCCTTGACGTAGACAGAGGCACCGACCGCTTTTTTGGTCTTGGAGCCATCTGTATAAAAGTTTATACCTTTTGGTGGTACCTGGTGATTAAGGTAGATGTTACCGTTTAAAATGGTGGCTGGGTGAGTAGAGTTGGGATGATTGTTTACATCGATACCCCAATCGATCACATTCTTGACAAGATTATGGATGCTATCCGGGAGCTTGAGGACCGCAGTGAGCCTTTGACTGGGAGGGTGAAATAAGTATCTCGTGGTTAAGTTTTCGGGGTAATACTTAACCCTTTCCATGCGGTTATACGCCTTTAGGCGTATGTCACGTGACTTGCCGTTAATTCGTGATGCGGCATACGCCTTTCGGCGTAATTAATCAAAAAATTCGATTATTTTGCGTTATATTCGATTTTCCACCGATCTTAGCTTTGATTCGCTATTCTGTAGGTCTATTGACTTTGTTTAAGCCAAAAAGTGTTTTGTGACCACCCCTGGGCCATAAATATTTCGGTAAAATAGACCCTCTCCCTGCCAAGTAATTAGAGACATAGTGTAAATAATGGCAATAACTTCTCCCCCGCTCTAGCTAGAGAGCTGCGGTTTCTTTTATTTAAAAGAAGACAGATGTATCTCTAGATGGTGCGTTGGAAGTATGACAGATGGAAGTAAGGTCCTGGTTCCATCAGGGAATGGAGGGCTTGCAGACTTTGACCTGAGTGGAGCTATGATAAGCATTCCTGATGGTATCTTGTAGGTTGTTGACCATGCAATCTAAGTCTTGAGGGGAATTAATATTGATTATGCCAGTAGGATCCCAGAGACGTTTCATTAGTTCTACGTGGTCTTTAGTGACAGCATACCCCCTTTCTTCGCTGCCATAGGTCAAGATCGGTTCTATCGCTCCCTTATAAATTAAGTGGCTGTTCCTGTTGTTTATCCCCCAGTAATTTCTGGCAATACTCCTCAGGGAGTGGATTATTTTGGTTGCTTTATTATAGATGTAGTGAGAATGTTTTTTTCAGGTTAATTTTGGGTCGAAAATTACCCCGAGATACTTTATTTTATTTACACACTGTATGCGTTGGTTCATGATCCGGATAGTTGGCCTCTTTTTCAGTGGGTTTCCTTTAGGGAAAACCATACAATTACATTTATTAAGGTTTATGATCAGTTTGTTGTCCTGGCTCCAATTAAGGATAGCCTGGAGGAGTTTGTTGGTATAGCCCTGGAGGATCTCTTGGTTCTGGTGGGAGAGAAGAATAACCGTGTCGTCTGCGTAGCCTTGGATATATGGGTTTCCTTCGAAGGTGGAGCTGTTAGTTATCTCAAGGAGGCCATTATATAGAATGTTCCAGAGGAGGGGTCCAGATTTGGACCCCTGCGGGCAGCCCCTAGTGATTTCGGTCTGGAAGCAGACTTGCCCTGAATCAATAGCTGATGCTGTCCTTTCACTCAGGTAGCTATTGAGGAGCCCGTAGATGTTTGCCGGGCACTTAAGATTGGCCAAATTGGATAAAATGGCCGGCCACCACGCATGATCGAAGGCCCCCTTGAAATCGATGGAAACCATTATGGTGTGCTTCGTTTTCTTTCTTGCATATGCGAACATAATCCAATATTGTACCGATGGCTTGGTGAGCGCTTTTATTTTTTCGAAAACCAAATTGGGCCTGATGAAGAGCCTTTACCTTCTCTAGATGATGTAGAATTCGTCCTCCCATTAGGGCATCCAATACCTTACCCAATATCGCCAAGAGAGAGATTGGGCGGTAGTCGGAGGGTTTCGTGGGAGTGGCTTCACTATTCTTCCTAATTAGTCTGATATGCGCCTCTTTCCAGACTTTTGGAAAGTAGTGCAAATCCAAGCACTTATTGAATAAGACAAGGAAGGAGGTGGGGATTGCTGAGTAGGCATGTTGTGCCATATTCCAAGTGATCTTGTCGCTCCCTGGAGCCTTGCGTTTTTTTATCCTTTGAAATTCTCGAGTTATCTCGTCCGGGGTGAACGGCCTGTCATCTTCTGTTGGGTGATAGTTTTGGCTATGGTTTCTAGTATTTTTATGTATCATGTTGTCGGTCTCGGCCTCATCCTTTGGGAATAGGTCATTGAAGATGTCCTTGTAGGTGTCTTCAATGCTGGTGGCCTGACTATATGGCTTATGAGAGAGGCTGGAGGGGTGAGTGTTTTCTTCTTTTTGACCAGTGTAGAACGGAATGGACCAAGGGCCCGAGGTATTGGCAGCTGTGCAAAACTTTTTCCAAGACGTTTTACGGGAGTTGTTAATGAGAGTTTTATACTCTCTGAAGATGGTTTGGTAATCCTCCTTCCTAAGCTGTTTTAAAGTTATGTCATGAGTGTTGTTGTATCTCTTCCTAGCCTGCCTTACCTGCTTACGCTTGGAAGTAAGGTCCTGGTTCCATCAGGGAATGGAGGGCTTGCAGACTTTGACCTGAGTGGAGCTATGATAAGCATTCCTGATGGTATCTTGTAGGTTGTTGACCATGCAATCTAAGTCTTGAGGGGAATTAATATTGATTATGCCAGTAGGATCCCAGAGACGTTTAATTAAGTTCTCATAGTTATCCCAGTTTGTCTGGTTCACTATCTGGTAGTTTACAGGGCAGTCATATCCTTGTATGGTAGTCAGAATATAGGCATGGTCGCTAGCCTATGTATCCTTGAGAGTATGGCAGTTTATTTCCATGTTGTTGAGTTCATTATTGCCCAAGCAGATGTCTATCCAACTTTTTCCATTTGAACTGGAGAAAGTGGGTAGCAAACTGCTGTTAAGCGAATGCAGGTCCAGCTCAGTCATCAGCTCGCAGACAGCCAACCCCCTTGGGTCGTCGAATGGACTAAACCAGATGGGGGATTTGGCATTAAAGTCCCCTCATATTAGGGCAGGGTGGGGGGGGGAGATTTTCAATAGCCCTTTTGATGTCCTGAAGGGTTGGGTTTATATCATCCGAAGGAGGGCAGTAAACACAGATAATGTGCAGCTTAGTGGAGTTCATATGATGGTGATGATGCTGTCGGTACAGAGGTGAGAAATCTGGTGGCATGTGAGGTTCTTATTATTAATCAAGAAGCCTGCACAGATTGGGTTATTGTCCTTTTTATGGGTTATAATGTGACCTTGCCCAAGCATGGAGACCTTATTATTGTGAATATAGGGTTCCTGAAACACCAAGATGTCAATGTCTTTATCAGCCATGAAATGGATAGCTTCAGAAGAGGCAGCCTTACATTTCTGGAGATTTATTTGTAAAATGTTGAGTCGCCTTTTAGTACTGCTGCTGTTGTTTCCTTGCAAAGCCATTGGGGTGGTAGTCGTTGCTTTATTACGATGATTCCTGGGTGTATTATTCATAATGGGTGTTATTAACTTGATAGGTCTTGTATCTTCTTAGTATGGGGCAGTGTTTATCGAAAGCATTATGATCTATTTCAATAGTTTTGCGGTCTGGTACCGATTTATTAAAGGTGACACAATTTATGCATTTGGGGCCTCTTTTCAGATTAAGACAGTCTTTAAATTTATGTCTTTTTGTGCAGTGACTGCATCTCTGTTTTTCTTCGCAACGGTGTGAAGTGTGGCCAAATCCTGCACAATTAAAACATCTAGTGAGGGAGATGTAATCGTCTATTTGTAGGGAGCTCCATCCTACAAAAAGCCTTCCGTGGTGCATCATGGCATTTCTGATCATTGGGTGAACAGTTAGTATAGTATGTTTTGCATGTTGATTGCCTCTCGGATTGAAGCTGTGGGTAACTTGTATTTCTCTATGGTATTCTTCCTCTGATAGTATTTGCTGCAGAAATGGATTCTGTTGGTATATTTCATTAATGAGCTCAGTGTCCTTAGTATCCGAAGGAACATTAAAAAGTATGAGTTTTGGTAGTTTCTTGTTGCGTTCTGTTATCCTCAGCTTTTTTGACAGGATTGGGTTGTTTTGTATGGATTGTTGCAAAGAATGGATGTCCTCTTTGTCCTGGACATGGATATCAAGGTCCCCACTAGGCAGAGGTCTTACCCTGTTTACCCTGATTCCCAGTTGGCAAGGATTAATGTGTTCCTGAAACATTTTCATGGTTTCTTCTGAAATGGGTATAAATTCATTTTGTTGAGTTTTTACAGATAAGATTATGCTATGCCCAGCTTTTTTAGGGTTTTCCTTACCTTCAAATTTAGTAGTGTTTGCAGAGATGAATTTTGTTGTTGCACTTAGCTGCCTTGGATTTTTCTTGAGAGTATTAGCATATGTCTCTTTGACAGGATCCTGTGGCGTGGCTGCCTGTTGTTTAGTCCTTTCTCTCAGGGCTAATACCAAGCCAAAAATCTGGTTGGCTGCCGCATGCATCTGTATCGCGGCATTACGCGCAGCTTTACGATCTGCCACTCTAATTGCTGCAGTACTGTCCAAGTTCAGAGAGGCAATAATCGTGCCTAAGTTGTCATTAATACCCGAAATAAGGTCTTCCTCAACAAAGCTATTATTCAGACTTTCCTCCATATTAGAATTTGGAGAGTCAGCCATGTGGCTTAGGAGAAGCCGATCGGCTTAAAGAAAATGCCAGTAAACCAAAAGCGGGAATGTTTGGACGAAGTGCAGAGCACGTAGGAAACCGAGCTCTGCGCACCGATAAAGAAAAGAGGGGAAACAGGGAACAGTAACATTCCGTGAATAACCCCGAACCGCCAAACGGCTAAAAACGCCAGACGGCTAAACACTTGACCTCCGACACGAACCAAAAGTAGCACAGATGGAAAGGGGAAGCAGAATCAAAGCTTCCTCAAAAGGAATTGCCAATTAGACAGAAGCGGGAGCCACAAAAGGACTGACGCCGAGCGGGTTTAACCGCGCCAATCGGCGAAAGCGACCGTTAGCAGGAAGACCGCAATAGCGTGAAAAGGTCAATGACCTTTAGCTCCTTTGTTTCGAGCGAAACTAAAAACGCTCGTAAAAACAGAACTAAGAGAGAATCCGAGTTGTAAACTGTAACATAGGTTCAAACGGGTTCCCGTAAAGAACCACCCGAGTTTGAACAGCGTCGGAAGCCCGACAAGCCCGCAAGACGGCTCGATAGGGGAAAAGTTACGGACGGAATAAACCGAGAACGGCTCTACGCAAAAGAATGCGAGAGACACCGTTGTAAACAGCGTAAGAGCCCGAATAAAACGATTAAAAAAAATAAAAAAGAATCTCACTCACCGGTGAAAAACACCCGGAAACAGCGGCGGAAATCCAAAAGTTTCCGAGGCCCGTAACTTTTATGGAAAAAATCAGATCCGTAAAAGCGAGACACCAATCGAAAGCAGGCGACAAGACAAATCCAACGATGTATAATAATCCTCGGATTGATAAAAAACCACGACGATGGAGCGAAGTAAGACAGGAGCACATACACAAACTCGTTCCGAACTACTCCCGTTGCAGAATGGACAGTGCAGTGTCGTTCACGCGAGATAGGACTCGACCGACAAGAGTCCTATCTTGCTGAAACGTCTGTCATGGGGAAGAAACCTTGGTGGAAAAGCATAAAATAAACCTTTTCTCTGCCGAGGTTATCTTCCACCGAATATGACTTTGGCATCCGCCTTGAATGCTCGCCCATGTGTCGAGTTTCCGTAACTACTTAACCAAACCATTGGTTTCCAGACCTTTTGCTATTCTCTGCACATGCTAGAAATTTCTGTAATTCCGCCTATTCTGATTTAAATGTTTCTGATAGTGACTTGGACTTTAGAAATTACTCCACGCATATTGGCATATATTTACATTATAAATGGTCAAATCTATCAATCTGGTATAAGTACATTACTTAAGTCATTACCTTAAATTACATATATAATAAATAATTCATTATAAATATTGTAATATTTCGAAATACAGTAGGAACTTCATTGGACTAAGTGCCTTCTGGATAAACGAATTTAACGATTTTCTATAAGCCTTTGATACTGTGCATCGGGATTCACCGTGACTCTACAGGATATGGTGAAATGGAGTATTCCAGATTATCACATCGACATCTAGAAAAGCCTATGCCACAATTCTCACTGCTGCATCCGAACAGATGACGGGATGATAAATTTCTTCGGGAAAAAAAACTGGATCAGGCTGAAATTCTTTTTGTCTCTCTATTTTGCCAGGTAGTGCTGTGATAAACCTGGTGGTAAATTTGTGCCATTAAATAAAAGTTGTAGCAGTACTTCTTTTGTCGTTCTCGCTAGTAATCGATTTCGTAATGAAAAATGCTATTTTCAATACCAAACTTGGTTTTTATATTGTTTCTCTGTAGATAGAGGTAAATTATTTGGACTTTTCCAATGACATCGCATTGATTACTGAGGGAAACGACACCCTCTGTTGAATGATTACTAAGTTAGGTATGAAGGCAGAAAAAGTTGGGCATGCAGTAATAAAGCGACAAAAATTTCTATTGCTTTTCCAGCGTAGGAACAAGTACCCATTGTCATCGGAGACCGGTAAATGGAATAAGTGGATTGTGCTCTGCCAAACTTGGGATCCATCACAGACAGGTAGAAAATCTTCAAGTGTACCCCTCACCTTCCGGCAGTCCTATCGTAGGCTTGTCGCACCCGCTAGAGCATTCTTGGCAGGAAGATTAGGTTTAGGATTATTTGGTTACGGCAACTCGACACATGAGCGATATGCCGAGGAGGATGCCGCGAAGACTTTTATAACAATCTGGCTCCTATTTAAGTGTTAGATTCGTAGAAAACCCGGAAAACTGCAAGTGGCCAGTCGCCACTACAACGAACTATGAGAGCACAGGAGAAGCTGAAAATCGATAAGAAACAGTATTTCATTCGCAAGAATTGAATAAAATTAATAACCATTCTAATAATCGTGCTAAGAAATCATTATTAATAAATATTCAAAGATAAATTAGTTTAAAATTAACATCATTATAATGAAATATATATTCTGTTATACTTTTGCATTGCTTTTAAGTAGTTATTTCAAAATTGAATATATTTTCATTATTTTTTAGTTCGTTTCGTTTCTTATTTCTTTTTATAATCAAAGGAACTTTAATCAAATTCTAACTCATTACAAATAGGAAACGTTTAATTGTATTTCCACTTTCAACGGAAACAGATTTCAATATCTTAATTAGTTATTTATACCGTAGAAACTTTGATATTAGTGAGCTATCGGGACCGAGGCCGTGATAGATTAGAGAATTCCTTCTTATCAGTACAGAAAAATCAATTTACGATCCACAATTAATACACAATTCTTTCTATACAATAAACCAACTGTATATTTAGCGTACAGTGCAATATTTGTATGCGGTGACGCACCTTAACTAACATACAGTATTAAAGTAGATGCATACGTAAAGTATAATTCAATAAAATACTGCACAGTGTGTATTAAATTATAGCAATAGCAGAAAGAAAAACATACAGTAACTATACTACATTCTCCAAAACTGAATTTAAAACTTTAACGGTTAAAAGAGTAACATTATAGACCCTCATTAGCCATAAAGGACAAAACACAGAATTTATCAAGACCGTCATAACGTGATTAGCAATTTCACATTAAACAAATTTAACTCATAAATAAATTGCACTGTTTACATAACATAAAACCAATAAATTACAATGTAACAAAAATTAAATCTGTTTGATGAAACTGTGTCTCGTTCTATAATTTAGGCTTAGTAAACACTAGTGTTGTGTGTTTTCATTTTAGTTATCAACTAAAATAAATAAAGATATTTGATGAAAACTTGCCAAGTGTCTTTAGAAAACACACAACACTAGTATTTACTAAGCCTAAAAAATTAAACATGTACTAACGATAAAATTTTCTATTGGCAAATTGCGACAAGGAAGCCAAGTGATCGTTAAGTTGCACTGCATTGTTTATGAGAAACAATAAAAATTGTATTCATTCTGGAACTGGTAAATTCCATTTTTTGATAAGCCCTTAAATTTATTATAGTCGTATTCATTAGGATATCTCATAACGAGCGTTGTTATTTAAGATACTGTGAGGGTCTTTTTTAGAGCCATTGTAGGCACACCACGGATTAGAAATAGGACCAGACTTATTCGGGAAAAACTGTCCAAGAAAAAATTTTTGGAATTTTCCGAATTTCTGGATATGATCCCGGGTCTTCCGGAAATTCAGGTGTGAGTGTGGCAAACTACTATGAAAGTGGCAAAGTAATAAAGAGTGGAAATCCATATATCCGAATTAAATCATTTTTCAGGATACAGTTCGAACTCATATTTAAAAGTATAAAATCTATTTAGTTTATTAAGTCATTTTTTGTGTGTCGTTTTTAACTTTTCTAATCTTGCGAGTGAATAGGTCTCGTTTTTTGTATTTCTCACAATTTTAAATTACACAATGTGACTGAACGAACCTTTAGACACTTGAAAAATACACGAACAACTACTCTACTTGGCCAGTGTGAGATTTGCCGATAGAGGGAAGGAAGGGCAGTTGTCCCTGTTTTTATCAAGATGAACGAAAGGTGCCAACGTCATGTGAGTGTGGTTGTCGATACTGAGACAGTCACCTTTACACCACAAGCCGTTTATTTGGAAAGACAATGCTTACACAATTCCACTCGAGAATTTATCCTCTTAAACGGATATAGAAAGTTCAGTCTGGTCACAGACTTTTATCCACGCGATCTGACGGAGATCTGTAGGAGTTTCGATGGCAATCGGCGGACCAGAGACAAACTAGCTGGAAGTCGGCGTACGAAGATTAAGTCCAAGATGACAAGGAAACCGACACAGAGGAGGAACAGGTTAAAAAGAGAGAAGCGACTACCTTCGTCCTTCAATCTCGGGGTTTATAAAGGAATTCTATCCGAAATTCTGAATTTGAATAGTTCCCTCTTTTTAGGTGAAATTAACGACTAGATCGGGCGCGGGAAAAGTCGCTCTGCGTTAGTCAATTTGACACTTCCGTTCGACTTCATCCCCAAGTGTTATTCGAACTTTAGAACTTTCGCTCGTATCTCACGCGATGGTGTTTTCTATTAAAATAATGTTACATTTTCTCGTTTTTTCTAAATTTTATCAAGTCTACGACCGTTGAACTCAATGCTCGGACTTTCCGATGGACATTGTAAACATTCCAAACAGTTAGTTGGCGATTTCACGGGGTCGTCCGTATTGTTTATTTATACGCTCGCGACAAATCTATTTCATACATTTTTTATAACAAAATGTTTTTTCAAATGAATTAAATTTTTGTAGGTTTGACGAGATTCGGGCTATCTGGGACCTCACCCCAGCCCAATGGGCAAATGCTAACCCACGACCGACTAACTACCAGCGTTTAGTGGTTTTATCCATTAGTAAGCTCTTTTAAAAAATGATAAATTAAAACGATTCCGAAATTAATCAATAAATACAAAATTAAAAAGATAAGAAATTAGTATCGTTGTTAATGAATTTTTATAATTTTATTGCTTAAAATAAGGCTTATGCTTCTAATTTCCTTTTCGATAAGTTAATCTTAAATTCCAAATACTTTTCCCGAGTTAATTACTTAATGTTAGCAATTAAATTACCTTATCTTTCTACGGCAGCAAATAACATTTCCTGCTACTTTTAATATAAAAATTTACCAACTTCTTCTCTAATTACAACTCGACTGTCTTAAGATGAAAGTTTTCTGCAGCCTGATTTTGATTTTATTTGTTTTTTCTGAACAGATCTTCGGCTTCTCTTTTCGATCTAAGAAAAGAGATGCCTCGGATAATGAAGACAACGGTAAGTTATGTTAAGTTTTCCTAATGAACAATCAAATTAATTAATAAACTGAATTGTTTTAGGTGCACCTGTGAGAGCAATGGACTGCCAAGAACTAATGGAAAATGGCGTTGTGGAATCTGGAATTTATGAAGTGTGTCCTAAAAATAGAATAAAAGAACCTCTTTGCTTTGAAGTGTATTGTGATATGGATAAAGATGGAGGAGGATGGACGGTGAGTTGTTTCATAATTTGTTTTTTCAGAAAATTACAGAAAATAAATTTATAATCGCAGTAAATGTTATTTATTTTATTTATTTTCAAGTTACTTGAGAGAAGAGGTGATTTTGGATATCCTCCCGATTACTTCTATCGAAATTGGCAAGATTATTCGCAAGGTTTTGGTGACTTGAATAAAGAATTTTGGTTAGGTAAATATATTACGTTAATTAAAATTATATTCCTAAAGACGTTAATGTAATTGTTGAAATTAATAAACATTTTCATTTAGGTCTTGATAAAATGCATTCTTTAACTAAACAAGGAAATTACTTTCTAAGATTTAATCTGAAAGATTTGAAAGGAAGAAAAATTAATGCGACTTATCGCAATTTTAAAATAGGAAGTGAAGAAGAAAAATATCCACTAACTTATGATGAGTATCTCGCGACTGATGAGTATCCCAAATATTCGGCAGGTAATTCATTCTTTTTGTTTTTTTTTTTTTTTTAATTTAATATTGAATGTCTTGTCTTGGCAAGCATCTAGGCTATGGCAAAGTTTGATGTAATTGTCATGTAATAGTAGTTATATGCGTTTACGATGGTCGTTACGCTGGGAGTAATGTCTTTTAAAGGTAATTAGTCCCTATTTAGGCTTACAGATGTGAAGAAAACTCGGAAAACTCCACGTGGCCAGCCCATTGGCCAGACGCGTACCCACGACCAACTAGCAATGTTTAGTGGTTTTATCCACTCGGGTGGTGGTGGGCGCGAATGTAATAAAACCAAAATGATCTTAGACGTTAGCTTTTTAACAATTATGTCATGTTATAAAATAATCCGTTTATTTTCCTATATAGCATTATGATTAACTGCTTTTTATTCACTGTTTCTGCCCTGTGGGCACTAACAGCGCATTTTGTAGCATGCTCGATTTGGGTGCGGCCAGATCCGCAGTGGGATGGCCGTGACTCGAGGTATAAGGTCCGACATATCCGAACAAACCACCCTCCAAAAATTTGATAAGATTTTTCGGCCCGTTCCGATTTAATTCCGGATTCCACAGAAATGTTGGCTGTCGCCATAACTGATTCAAGATGAAATTATAATCTGTCTCGAGTCTTAGGAAAATAGTCGAAACTTAGTGTATTTAAATATAATATATATACACACACACTATATATTACAAACGTATATTATATATAATAAATATATATAAAAATATATGATATATATAATATATTATATATGACATATTACCATCTATTCTGTAATATATAATATATATATATACTTATTTTTGTTTTTTACAGGTAATGTTTTGTATGACGCAAGAAATGACAAATTTTGTACATATGATCACCAGGATTGTGAATGGCATTCTCTATGTAACGATCATAAAATAGGAGGATGGTGGTACGGACATAGTTGCTTAGGATTGATGGCTTTTCATCGGCAGAATAAGCAGTTTCGCTGTGGGTGGTCAATGGCATGGTACTATAGAGGTTCTTATTACCTATCGACCTTTGAAATGAAAATTCGACGAAAATTATAAGAAATTTTCTACAAATGAGGTTTATTATGAGTTAAAAACAGATATATTATTCTTTTTCTGAATTCTGATAAAAATGCTATGTAATCATTTCGCATATTTTGTCACATGTTTCAAAATGTATTCTGTAAAATAAACACAAGGTAAAAGCATATAATAATTACAGTAAGTTGTATGCTTATTTTATGACATAGAGGTTTGAATATGAATACTTCCTTTACTCCCGCGTCTTTCGTAGATATCACTTTAATATGTCAATTCAGATTTTTATTAAGCTGAGTTGTAAGCGAAGACTTGGAATTCCAAAATCATCTCGCGTGTGATTTTCTAATTATAACTAATTTAAAATTAACGTAAAAACTTAACGAATTCGCGCCCGATTTTTATCAAACTTGGCACATTACTACTAGAAAATGAGAGAAATTTCTGGTTAAGTCTGGAAGAAATCTATTAAACATTTACGAAATAAACATCTAAAAAGTTACTAAAATCTACATTTATGTGAATAGATGGTGACAAAGTGCTCTCATAGTATATTATAAATGACACGCTCGTAAAAGTCTATAGAAGGATAGATACAATAGAGATAAAAAGGCTCGTGTATCGTATCTCGAGAATAATAGAGTTTATAAATATTTTACTCGTCGTTAGCATTTTCAAATTCTTATGAAACTCATCTCTACCCTCAAAATTAAGCCTTATATCAGCTACTTTATAATTTACAACATAAAAATTCTTATAACAAAATCTTAAAACAGATGGCGTTACCAACAATTTATTAATATATCGTGATTAGTAATGTGAACAGAGGGTCGGCACCTCTGTAGCGCTCGTCGGGACTGACGTCACTGCGTCTTCTAGGATAGACACAGAAACCGTTGTGGTCGCAACTTCGGAATTCGCGCGAGCGGTCGAATTCGGAATGGAAGAGTGTTGAGAGACGGCAGATCGAAAGAAGTACACACTACAACTTAATTAGAACGAGATATACCCGTTTATTTATATAAATATTTACACATATACACAAGGTAACAGTGAGTTTTGTTTAGCTTTCTAATAGCGAGTTAAATTCTCTATATAGCTATATAGCGTCGCCTGAGGTAAACGGATTTCTGGCCGAGACAGAGCATACAATATTATGCGCGAGGCGAAATACCTTGATTGTCGTGTCGTTGATCGAAGATCGTAGAAGTGGCAACCAGGTGGTAACGTCTCAGTCTCTTTTTGTGTCTGGTGTATCATTTGAACTGGATCGTCGGCTTGACAGGTTCGGGAACGACGATCGGCGGACGAAACGGTCGGCGATAGAGCACTCACGTCAAAAAAGAAGCAGGATCGGCCAACTCTCGCACTCTCGACCACCCCTTTTATATCCTGAAACCACGTTATCCTTTTTCACCAATTTATGTTATTAGTTTCTAGTGACACATTTGATAAGTTCCTTGGGAAAGGAAATAACTCCAGAGAGAGAGATGCGATCATCCTCCCGGTAATAGAATTGGAAACAACTTTCTAAAGACGAAAAATGAATTTTCTCTCCAAAATTTCGTCAAGTCCGACTCTAACAATAATGTAAATGTTAACGAATTGCATAATCGTTTATTATGAAAGTGGTGCAAGTCCATTTCCCATAGTCTAATTAAACACTAGGTAAGTTAAGGATTAAAACTGTTGGCTTCTTGCAATTCGACTCAAAATGTAATTAAATAATCTACGCGTTTATGAGGAAAATATTTAATTTTGTATTTATAATCGACGGAAATGGCGAAATCTAAAACTACATTTATCATAGTTATTATGCCTTTGTGTCCTTATCTTAATTTAAACTTATCTCGTCTACTAGTACTTTATTTATTAACAGGACTTATTACACTGGATTTACGGATGCAGCAATTAGGTCTTACAAATCGGAAATAATATTATTTAAATCACCTGAACACATACACTTTAACATTGTGTTTCGGACCTGTTTGTCCCTCATCAGCAGGCATTTAAAAGACATTTTCTACAATTAAGTTAAAAATAAATTTTTTGTTACAATCATAAATAGACATAAAATTTCTCGATATATATAATACAATAAAATTCTTACAAATTTTGGGTTTTTAAACACCTTCCTAATTCCGAGCATATTAAAAATCAATATTAACCAAATGTAACAAAAAATTTATTTTTACGTTAATTTTAGAAAATGTTTTTTAAAAGCCTGCTGATGAGGGACAAACAGGTCCGAAACACAATGTTAAAGTGTACGTGTTAAGATGATTTAAATAAACAATATTATATCGGATCTGTAAGACCTAATTGCTGCATCTATAAATCCAGTATAATAAGTCCTGTTAATTAATAAAGTACTAGTAGACGAGATAAGTTTACATTTATCATAAATCAGACGAGGAACACCTGCTGGCGTTGTCACAAGTCTGATGTTTCCATTTGGAAACTTCAATCTTACATATATAACACCTTTATATAAAAGTGCTAGTCAAAGAATTTACCAATTCAACTCAGTGTAAAAAGAAATTTATTTACAATATATCATGTATATAATTTTTAATTTATAGCGAACGCATTTAACTATAGTAAAGCTTATCTTTATAGAAGTGTAAAAGCGAAAAGTTATAAAGTTTTTTTTTGTTTTTATTCTTTCATTCCATCTTTGAGAGTACTAAAACAGCTTTTTTACACCATAGTGAATTAAGCATTAATGGGGTGGTACAGGTCTGGCCGTATCCAGGATAAATCACTTGTTTTCTTGATTTATTATTGTGGTGACATTGCTTCATCCAATACTTCCTTTAGCTGCAGTCTGTATAATGTGCACTTTATTCACATGTCTTACTGTCAAATCTGCTTACACTATTCTTATACCACAACTTTCAAAACTTTTCTTCATTCGTATATTTTTGCTGAGCTCCACTTTTTCAACCTGGTTGTAGTGATATCGGACTTCCTCGTCCTCCCTCACTTGCGATTTCGTCGGAACGGGTGCAATCCACCCGCATGCGATAATAAAGGGTTGTAAAAAGGAATAATAAATATAGACGAAGAGCCATATATCCGAAGGAAGAAAAAAGGCGGGAGAGGGACAGTGAAAGGAGTTCGGGACACGGTAGAGAGAACGGCGAAGTGGTTGTCCCTGAGTGTAGAATAAAGTTTTTTTGTCTAGAAATATGACTGTTTTAGTTTTGTGTGACGAACCGACGGGGCGGAATCCGCTGATTCCGCCTCGTCATGCAGACACCTAGATTTTCTGGTAACTTGGTATTGCCAAAGTCTCTCTCGTTGTAAGTATAGTTTGAATTTAGTATTGCCTAAGTCCAGAACGATCCAACGAATTTATTGAAAATTTATGGCTTCCATAGTCCTCATCGCTGACACTGAATATTTTAAATTACCCAGTAGCAAAAGGAAAAATGCCTCTTACGATAAAGTTAAAAAACAAATTATTATTTAGAGAGTAAGCGTTTTATTCATTATTATTATAAAAATTAAACAATCAAAGAGTTTGGTTTGATGAGGTGCAACATCGCAACACATCAGTGATCTGTCAAAAATGTATATTGCTATAGAAAAGTGATTACGATTTAGATGCTAGATACGCGAAGAAAACTCCACTAAGTCATACGTTTATCAAGTGCAAACCCACGACCAACAGATAGTTAATTACGAGTGTTGCGGCTTTACGCATTCGGCGGACATTGGTGAGCGCGACCAAAAAATAATGTCAAATAGTTACGTAATAGTATAAGAAATTTATTATAAAATAAAATTACATAAAGGTTTTCTCATTTCACATTCAATAAGTAATGAAAATAAAATGAAATGTTTACGTGAAAACCTAGGATGACACAACTTTTACAAAACTAATTGAAAGACAAAATAAATAATACAAGTGTGAACTGAAAACAAAACACAGGTTTTAACATAGAAGGAAATTACATTAACGGAACAATTGTATTACGATTTCATTAAAAAGTTACTTGTACATTATATTCACAAGAAATTCAACAAGCTCTCAACTGAAATTAGAAGTTTCTTATTACAAACTGAAAAATCTAAAATCGATAAATTCTCTTGCTTGTCTTTTGCTTACAAAATCAATTTGGTCACATATTATGGTTACTATTATTAGAATATAGTTGTTGGGATGCACGGAGATAAATTTTGTGCACGAAAACTTCTGGTACACGTGAAAAAATTATTGCAATTAAATGTTGTCAGAATCAATATAGTTTTATTAATTAAAATCGTGTTTCGAAAATCAAATAACTTACAATGAAATATTATTTTAAATAAAAAATTCTATGCGAAAGTTTCACCTGTAACCATCTACCACTTTCCGAGAGATGAAAAATATCACATTACTTTCTTTGAAGTTCTTATCCGAATCATGTAAAAAATCCAAAGTTTATTTCGGATGAGGGAAATGAGGAATATAATTTTCCTTCTATTCAAAGTGTTTTTTCTTCATATGCTTTTTCAGATAACTTTGAACTTTAAATCTATCGTCACAAATGGCGCAGCGGTAAGATCTTTTATTATTGTGGTGAACAGCATTGTGTTTATTGAGACGACATTGATATTCGAATCCTTTCTTGCAAATATTACAAAAATAAGGAAATTCTTGACATTTTCCTTTCTGATGAAATTCTAAAGCTTTCTCACATTTAAATTTCTTTCTGCAAATTTTGCACTCGAACGGGAATATTTCGTCGTGACATTTTTGATGTCTGTATAAACTACACCTGTGTTTAAAACTTTTCTCACAAATATTGCAACGATGAAGTTTTTCTGTGGTGTGAGATACTAAATGACACATTAGAGCATCTTTATATTTATATTTATTTTCACAAATGGCGCAAGAGAATGGTGTTTCTTCGGAATGTCTATCTTTATGTCTCTTATACACTCTTTTCGTCATGAAATCTTTTTTGCAAATTTCACACTTAAAACGTTTCTTGTAAAAGTGATATTTACAATGTAATATAAAAAGATTTGTCGTTTTATAACTCTTACCACAAATGTTACAAGTGTGAATCCTCAGGGGTTTCTTCTTCTTCTTTCTTCCTCTTCTTTGAGCAACTTTCCTGGAGATTTTCTGACTGTATCGTAGATGAATTAGGCGGTTTCGTTACTTCTTTATGTCGAATTCCGTGTTTCGTTACATGCTTTTTTAATGTATCTTCTGAGAAAAATGGTTCTTTGCATACACGACAGGAAAACGGTATACTCTTAATGTGCATGAAAAGATGACGCTTCAAAACAATATTGTTTGTAAAATATCTCAGACACATTGCACACTGATACTTTCTTTCAGTCATATACTTTTTACAAATATATTTCTTCGTATGAGAAACTGCAAGAAGTTTTTTTTTAGTAGAGGGAAGTGGGTATTTTCTCAAGCTTTCTCTCCTTTTATAAGTATTATAAACATAGGATGAAAAATCATTACATCCTGTAAAAAGTAAATTTATTATAATAATTTTTATAAATCAAACATTTTCTTAAACACAATATTTTGTAATTTTCCTTAAAATTATATAATTTTTTTTTCTATAATAAAATCTCAATAATAATAATGCAGTGTGGCGTCATCTGTTATTATTATTATTAATAGTACACAAGTTATTTTTTAATAAAAGCTAATAAAAGCCAGAAAAGTTGAGCAACTCGTTGCTAATTTTTTTTAAATATAAAAGAATGCAGATCTTCAATGCCATGTTAATCCATGAGTAAATTTGTTGAGTTCACTATTAACTCAAAAAGATTAAGAATTACGAATCTAAACCATGGGTAGGGAACATGTAGCCATTTATGATTTCTATTGTTACCTAATAAAATATCGAATCATAAATTTATAAGTTAATAGTAAACCTACGGATTATAAAAATATCGTTTCTTTTTTCAGTAAAATTATCTATTACAATTTATGTAAATTTTTAATGCATATGTACGGAAGTATATGTAGATATGCTCTAGGATAAGACGTGGCTTTCCTTTAAAAATTAATTACATTAAATTGACGGGCTAAGACAATAAAACTGATGGAGAATTGCTATGGGTGAATGCGTTCTGGAAAGATTTTCAATAAGAATTTGGACCTGTTAAGGTGTTGACATAAAAAACTCCAAATACCAGTCCGTTGGTGAGAAGACAACCCATAACTAATTACAGTACTAGTGTTCAGCGATTTTACTCACTCGGCGACTGGTGGGCCCAATTAAAAAGTTCACCACTTTTGACCTAAGTAATTAAGCTGCAATTTGAATAAACTATAACCTATAAATTTCCAATGTTGTCCATTGTCTATCTATCTTTTCCTAATTTCGAGACCGAATATAGAAAGCTTATGGGCAAGAAGCCCCGATTAAGTATACATAAACTTCCGGTTTGAACCGAAAGTCACGTTTAAATTCAAATATTTTCCCTAAGAGCAGTTAGATAGATAACCCGCAAGACTCTATTGCTAAGAGAATAGTATGACGTACAGGGGCAAGACAGTACGAATTTGCGGCAGAGAGCATGTATTTTAAATTAAATAAAACTTACTTTTTTCGTAATCTTTAAAGGGTTGATTCTCATCTTCTTTTACTGCACGGAGTCTTATGATACAAACCTGAATTGGAAAAAAAATATATTAATGTTGAATATTTTCAAAAAGTAAAATGAACTATGACTACTTTATAAAGCAAAATACTAGTTAAAGAATGATTATTATTGGATGAATTTTACCAACTTGTTGTAACTCAGTCTCACAAAAGATTCACGTAGTTTATCTGGAAGTCTGTCAGTCAGAAAAGTAAGTAATAATTTCTGTAAAATTTTGAAATTATTAAATTCTTACATTAAAGGTATACGATTTGAACCTTTGGAGTGTTATATACAGCATTTTCGTTTTTATAAATGAACGTTTAAACTCATATTCTCGATGACTTTTACGGGATAAAACTTCACCAATATTTTATATTTAGACGATCTTCATTGATAAGGTATGAAGATTATATTGTGTAAACAGCTTGTTTGAGAATGTAATTATATTTTCTATACAGTGCTTTGTTTGTTTTAAAATGCGTTGTGAATTAAAAAAGTAGAATAAATAAATAATAATACCCCTTAGTGACAGTAAAGTCTAGAGCAGAGGTCCCCAACCCTATGCCCGCGGGTACCATAGCGCCCGCCGATCGTTTTGTGTGTGCCCGCCGCTGTGACCACGATAAAAATAAAAATATTTAAGTTTTCGGTAAAATGGTATGTAAAAGTTTTCTCATTTTTAATGATTAACCACACAAAAGTAGAAATGACGTCTAACACAGATAAAAGCACAAAGCGAAACGCGACCGATCTCTTTTTCCCCTCGCGCCAAATCTTCGCCAACGAAATCTCCCATACCTAAAATGAAATGAATCGGTCCGTTTCTATGGTTGCCGTGACAACGCAGACATTTGTCTGGAGCTCATCCAGCGTTGCCATATTTGGCCACTTTGCGCCAAATTTGGCTACCCTTTTTTAGTTTGGCGTAAAAAATATCATTTGTCGCCTTGGCTACTTTTTGGGTTACATAAATTTGACGTGACTACGTTTTATTTATAAATATATTATTTGAATAAAAATCCCTTTAAATGGTGTTTTGTCGTTTTTGATTAATTACAGACCCAAATAAAACAAATATTTGTTTTATTATGTTTTTCGAATACATTTTTGTTTGTCTCCTTTATAATAAATGAATATATCTATATCAGGTGATGAGGGACGGAGCCCGACATATCCGCTTGGATCTTCAGAACGACGTTATCCTAAAATCTATTGTATCAGATGAGAGGTTCTAAAATATAGTTGAAAGAAACAAATGTCCATTCTTGAAAAAAGCAGCGTATAAAATAGAAGAGTTTTTCGGTTGTGAATCATTGATTTTATAATGTTCATTGTCGAAAACAAAGTACAGATCACGACTTACAGATGAACACCTTGACGATTGCTTACGAGCAGGAATAACATCATACTCTTCTAATTACGAAGCAATGGCCAATGAAATGCAATGCCGAAAATCACATTGACTTTGAGATTTATATTTTTTTGTAAAGAATTTTTATACTTTGTAGATTTTGTATGCATTGTTTAGTAATTACTTGTTTTATAAAAATTATTGTTAATATTCTTGTGTATGTTAAATTACATTTTTGGAATTAAATGTTTTTCGTATATTATATGTATTATTAACTATGTCCAATTCTAAATTCACCTTGAAAAAATAAATGGTGCCCGCCGTCCGACCTGTATTCTAAAATGTGCTCTTAGGTACAAAAAGGTTAAGGACCCCTGGTCTAGAGCATCGAAATTATCGTTTAAGTACACCTGATTTAATAAGGCCAAGGTTACCATTGCTGTTGAGCTTTAAGCGTAAATTATATTGCTGATAATTTACGGCAGTTAAGTGATGGCAAACTTAAAGTAATTACTCTTCGTTAAGGCATTTTATACATAAATAAATTTCTAAACTATTAAAAAAAATACACAGGTGAAGATTTTTACTTTATCTAGAACATACACTTCAAACAAGCATTATTAAGTAGGGAGGAGGGAGGGAGCGGGATGTCCATTTCCTAGTAATTAAGAATATTCTCGTGAATATCGCGTTTATAGAAAAATTGTTAGAATTGGTTTGGTTTATTTCGTTACGGTAACGCGACACGTGAGCGATCTGTCGAGGATGATGCATCCGGAAAGACTATGTAAAGCTTGTCCAATTTAAGTGTTACTAACGCGAAAAAAACTCCACGTAGCAGATCCTTTAGCCACGCGCGAACCCACAACCGACTAACGGTGTTCGGTGGTTTTATCCACTCGGTTACCGGAGGGTGCTTATTAGGCTGCAATTAAAAAAAAAATTGTAGATCTATAAATTCCCATTGTCGTCCGTCCGTCGTCCGTCCGTCTCTTTCCTTCCTTAATCTCAAAAGCGGAGTTAGATGAAAGTCGTGATAAGACATGTAAATCGCAAGAGAAAAGGGCCAAATTACTTATATACGTACCGCAAAGTCACGGTATTTCAAATTTAAAAATTTTCCCTCAACGGAGTTAGATACGTAACAGGCACAACTCTATTGCTACCAGGAGTATGATGTACGGGGGCAAAACACTGCTACACTCCAGGCAGGCAAGTCTCAGAAATAATATACCACGAAATAAACGAGCTGTATCCTTAACGCAGTGATTCAGTAAATATTTAAATTATCCTTTTTAAAAATCATAATTGTAATTATATCATCGAAACAACTGGCTCGTGGTCTAGTAATTCTGCATTTATGCAGACTTGAAAAATGGAAGAGGTAACACCTATTCTCCTTGTTTTCATTCCATCATTCATGCAAAAGAAAAAAGAATTTTACAACGAAATACTGTTAAAGAAAAATAAAATGAAACTACTCTAACATTTCCTTCCTTTTATGTTTGATCCTACTGCTCCCCTTTTTTGCAGCTTCTCGAACCATTTTCCTTACGTTCGACAGATTTTCGGCGTTGTCTATCGTCACAATTTTATTGTAGTCATTGGGCGGAAGTACTGTACAGTTGCCGAACTATCTTCTCCCGAGTTGGAGATGCAGTATTTCGCCATTATATGGTACACTTTAATATTTAAACATATTTATCAAATTCAACAGGTTAAATTTGAAAAATTTCAGCCTGTTGAACTTTCTCTAATGAAACTGGTTCATTTCCGTTTCCTTCTGCGTAAAGTGCTTTGCTAGTGAGAATTCTGATACCAAAAGTATTCTTTCGCTTGTGTATAAACGAAGCCTGAAATAATTTACATACCGTAGATTGCATATAAATATATGGATTTCTATCTCCCTCGCTGATTTTGCATACCTACGGATACAATAGCCTCTCGCGTCAAGGGTCAAATTTATATAGAAATAAATTGAACTTATTTTCCTCAGGTGATTGTAAAAGGACAAATAAAAAGACATTTTTTGTATTATCTTCTTTTTTCAGAACCTTCTTAAATTTTGTAAATATAAAAAGTTTTTGTCCTGGCAATTTATTCAAAGAAATAAATTCGGATTTGCGGCGAAATCCGTATTCAACGCACAACAATTTTTTTAAAATGTGGACGGCTTTAGTGTAAAAACGTCTTAATGATTAAATTTAAATTTTATTTAACTTAATGGTACATTTAATTAGACTCAAAAATACTTAATTACACTATTTTATAATGCGATAGATAACTAGAAATAATTTAATGTCATAATAATCTTGTAAACTTAATTCGCTCATAGTGTATGAATCGAAGAAGTGACACTAAAAAAAAATACTTGTATTCGATTTGTTCTCAAACAATAGTTGGGTTATTATCGAGCTATACTATGGTTAATTATTAAGATACTAAGTAATTTGAATTAGAGATACCGTTGAGCTGCCATCTTTTGTTTAAATTTAACAATTGGAAACAAATATTCTAGAATTAGATGAGCCCGGCGTTGCTCGGACAAAAAGTAACGGTAGCGAAGATTAAGATTTTTACTAGGTGCAAGAATTAGGTTCACCCTCTTTCGAAAGCAATTAGAGAATTTTTTAGATGGTCTAAAAATCTTAATTTCCCACAAAAACGCAAAAGGCCGCATCTAAAATAGTACAATAGAAGCAGAGTTCTTCAAGGTAATCCTTATTAACCCTCTTCTTCTTCTCCCGCGAGGATTTCGAAAAATCCCTTCTTAGTGTATATTCTCGTGACGTATGTACCATGTTTCAATTTTAAACTCCTAACAGTTTGGTTTCATCAACCCATCTGGATTATACATATAAAGACTTGAACGCACAATTCTTCCTTACCGCGCTGGTACCAGTTACAAAAAAATTATACCGAAAAATTATAGTAAAATTGAGGGATTTGCAAACAGATCTTTGTTAATGTAAGACTTCGCGTGTTTATAATGTTTATGAACTGTGCCCTAAATAGAAATATGAATTACGAAACAATTCTACACTAAAACTAACATTTCTATCTTCTAACCGGCTAGAATATGCCACAGATAAAGTAAATTTTGCGGATTTTCCGCTAAATTGGCATCCTCGCTCTCTACTCCAAATTACTTTACTTCCTGAACGTTAATTAGCCATATTAGAGCCCTATAAAAATCTGGTATATCATTTAAGTAGAGCGGTTTTGGTTTTATATGTAATTATTTGTATGTTTTTCCTTTCTTTTTTGGTTCTAAGAATATGCATGATTTTTAGTAAAGTTCAGAATATTTTACACATCTGCATAATTATAAAAATAACACACACTAATATTAAATATAAGATTATCTTCCTCAGAGAGAGTTCATATAGTGCAGGACGTTATAATAATGCAATTTGTACTCGTCAGAAGAAACAATACACAATAATGCATTATATGGCAGTCATTGCCCATCTGCTATTTATAGAATTTACTACTATAATTTCAGAAATAAATTTTAAAATTGTGGCATAATTGTAAGTGAATGATAAATGGATGAGCAACATTTTCAATTTGTTTTCAACCATTATGAAGTCTTGGAGATGTGACACACTTACCACAATAGCACTCTCACAGAGTGCTCTGTGTTAATCCAAATGACAAGAATCAGATTTGTATGTAAATGATTTTCCCACAAAAAAATCCAGATAACATGCCAGGCTTCAATATTGTTTGAAAACTTCATTTTAAATTGAAAAAGTCTAGAAATTCACGTGTGTAATAATTATACTGTTTTGCTTACTGGAGCCGTAACTCGAAAATTGCCCATCTTTTGTTTTTTATTCACGGAAGCTTTTCATCAAGAACACTAGAACTACAAAGTATCTGTCGACCAAATTCACTTGATCCCATTTCCTGCAAGATTCGTGTGAGATCCTTTGAATTTGCACAAATCCATTATCCAATTTTGTGATTAAAACAATTCCGAAGCAAAAATTTACAATAAAGATTGCTAACAGCGATGACACCAAATCAGACTGAGAACTGTCAAAATGGCTAGTAGACATCAGTCAAATTGTTCACCTCTTCCTATCTACCCGTTACCTTTACGTACTAAAATTTGAAACATTTTAATGCACATTTTTTAAGTCCTCCTCTGATATAATTTGCAATAATAATCAAAATGAAGAATCTAGCATTTATATGCAAATACGAATTTAACAATTAGGTGTTATTGGAAGTTTCAAGTAAAAAAAAAGGAAGAGAAGTAAGTCTGAACATTGGATAATTTCTACCTCTTTTTAATTAAGCATTTAAATATTTACTTGTAATGAAAATTTGGTTTAATAGCATGTTATTTATTTCACTTTTTTGCCAATTTTGATCTATTATTTTATATTATTTTAAGACAACTTCAATTATTTTCTTAAGTGAAGAATTTCCTGTTCACATTAATCATATTTTTCCAATGAAAAATATATTCCTTAAATTTAGCATTGATGTATGTTTTAATGAAAATAACCATTCTGAACTTTCCTTGAAAATAATGCACCTTTCCTTTTGCCAGAATCAAAAAAAAAAAGAAAATACAAAAAACACAAATAAAATATTTCACTTTTTTCTCCGTCGTGTTTACTTTTTTATACTCCTGAAAGATACAATAGAATATAAATGAAAATATAAATAAACAGGTTTGTTTATTGTTCATCTCCAAATTAACAATTCATTTAGAGATGAACAGCGGGATGCAATTTTTTCATTATCCTGGAATCTTTCTGGTCCAGCTGGAAACTGTAGATTGGCCTCTGTGCCTGTGATGTTGACCCTTAAAAAAACTAAATTTCAGATTAAAAGAATTTGTGTAGTTTTATTCCATACAAGGGAGTCTATATCATTGACACATCGACTGCAATTTTCAATAAGAAGTTACTAATTACATATCTGCAACATTATATACTTATATTTACATATGATTTTATATAAATATGTGTTTAATAAGAGATTGAAAATTATTAGTTTTTAAAAAATTTTCAAAGTTAAAACTTCAGTTAATTTTTATAGTAACTTATTATTGAACAATGCATCTTTAACCATCACCACCAAAGGAATTGCTGCCTTTTGAATAAGATAAATAGCAGTATCTGTTCTTATTATGCTTAATCTTAATTAAAGGCTGCAATCAACTTCTGCAAAGAAGCTAAGGTGGGAGGTCTTCGCATCCAATAACCATTTGCAATTAGCAACAGTCCCGTCCACGGACTTTCAGTCGCAGAAACGAAGTTATCGAAGTATACCGTCCACGTAAATGGGTATCATAATGCTACAAAAAATAGAAAAAAGAGATATTTCAGAAACTTAAGCTCACTTGTAAGTATAAAATAATGCTTTTTGATTATTTATATTATACAATTATAATATTAAAATATTTATGTAATGTCTAGTTATGTAAAGTCTTAATAAGATTATGTTATTTTCATGGAATCTTTTAATTTAACAAAGATAATATTGGCACACAATAAAACAACATAATATATTATAAGATATACATTATCTTCCTACATTAGAACTACAAACATGCTTTTTTTTTAATTTATTAAATCATCAAACACTTATTTGCCAACCAATTATTAACCAATTATTTGCATTGATATTTAAGACCTTTAAAATTAATTATCAAAATAACACACATAAGAAAATCAAATTTCTTCATCTCAAATTCAAAACCACCATTAATCTCTACTTTATTGCTGGTTAAATTTTGTTCATATATCTATTCTTCTTGCAGATGGCTCTCCCTTTTCCTGACTATGATTTTAGCATCCTCTTATTACACCACCTACTTTGTTTCTTAAACCTTTTGGACTAATTATCATATTGTCTTCACAGGTCTAAATCATAAATAAAACGTACAATACTTACTCAGAACGGTTTAAAAAAAGATTATCCTTATTTTCTTAAACCTTTCTGAGTATGTATTGATAGTCTTATTTATTTGATGTGATATTTATACTATTCCCACATCAAATAAATAAGAATACAATATATAATCAATTGAACACCAAAATAATAATAATAAATGACGCTTTTAGCCCACAACTTTAATTTACGTAGAGTTAGAGAGATAATAAATAGGATTTTAACATTTTGGTGCGATAAGCTCTCCAAATCGTTACAATCTTATTTATTAGGCTATCTAACTATGTATATGAACAACAAAAGACAAATGTAGATGCTTGTACTATCGGAAAAGCATAATCGTCATCAAGTGTCTAAATATTTAGAATTATTTATAATCTTTTGCCCAAAGACATTAAATATTCTTTGTCATAAGTACTAGCTCACATTTATAATAAATAACACTGAAAGACAGTATTGTTTATTTAATCTGGTGTATAATTTGGCATCAGGTGGACATAAAAGTTATTTTAAAGTATAAATCCACTATGAGGATGCTAAAATATTAATAGACAGAAAGATTGACACTGCACACATTATGTAATGCAGAAAAAATAATCAATATTAATTTTAAATTATTTAAAAAAAACATCTTAAAATGACAGACGGTGCCAATGAACTGAATCGTTGGTTTAAGCTTACATTAACCATACTTATTTAAATTTTTAAACGTTCAAAATGCTTTATACTAAAACTAGGATTATATCATTTAAACACATTTACTTTAAGAGGAAAATGTAATAAATTAGAAAATACTCGGCTGCTTAGAAAACTTTCTAGTGACAAGTGATCTTCAATACAGCAGAATTTGGCGGTTAATTTTAATATAGTTCAAAACCAAATGGAAGACCGTAAGGACTTCAAGCATCAAAAATACATCCACTAAAAAGCTTTAATTAATTTTCGGTAATATTTAATGTGAAAAATTTGGACTAACATTTTCAATCTAAAGAGATGATCTTCAGTTCAAAATATTTTAATACAGTAAAGCGTAACAACTACTGGATTACATCGAGCTACTATCTGTTAAATTTAATAAGAGATGGCTCCTAACGCCTCCATCGAGTGACAAATTATTTAGTGATTAATTAAATATAATTGTGGAAAAGTAGCTTGATGTAATCCAGTAATTGTTTGGTTTATATAAATTTATCAGGTTTCATGGGTTTGTTTATGTATATTCCAATATAGAATGCAAAAACAGAACAGTGACGTTTTTGAAAACCGAAATAACATAGATCAAAAACATTAGCTCGAATTTTTCGCATTAAATATTACTGAAAATTAATTAAGGTTAGCTTTAATGTTATAATTTGGAATTTGCCGGTTACAAACGGTTTTCAGATACTTCCATATAGAACTATCTACATTCAACATGCATTTGATTTCTCATAAATTTTTGTTTTGTTGTTATTAATTTTTCATAACTTATATTTATAAACTAAACTGAAACTATAAATAATTTGCAACAGAAATTGACTAACATGAAAGATAAGAGAAAACTTACATTATGAAAAGCACCAAATTTGTCAATCAATATTAATATAGCATACATAACAATTAGTACATAAACATACTTAAAACTAAAATGTAAACAATGTAAATATAAACAATATCAGCAATATAATTTGTTTTAAGAATATTCAGAAACAGAAACTTTTCATGTGTTAACTAAAAAATTTTAAAAATTTATTACACATGAAATTTTATCAAATTTTGCAACTGAAATCCACTTTACAGGCAGTTCAATCTTTCCAATGTGGTAATTGAAAATTTAATACAGTAGTATAAACTAACATCCACGATTACATATAAAAATCTTTTTAGTATACTAAACTAAGCACTTGTGTCTTTGCGTAACACTAAGGTACCAAGTTTTCGAGTAAATTTAGTAGTAAACCATTGAGCTCGATATTACATATATACAAATTATGTGCTGATAAGTAGTTATTAGATATGTCTTTTAAAAACAAATTACTTTAACTGACGTACGAGCTTATTTGGAGAAAGAAATAAAAAATCTTTTACCAATGAAAATACTGCACTTTATGAAAACCAATTTTGTTTACACTCTGCCAGTGTACAGAGAGTCAACATCAAGGATTTATTTACAGACCCAAGAAGACCTGTTAAAAAATATTTCTGTTCCTTTCATGAAAATAAGCAGCTCTATCATACACTATATTTCTTTATGACTAAATATTTAATCTAATGAATAAAGATATAAACTAAATGACAGCAAATAATATCAGTCTATTACAAAAACAATGTAATAATTATATTCATATGAGGTGCAGTGAGAAAGTTCTGGGACTAGCGATGTGGCACTACAATACGCCCTGTGATAAACTTGTGTGTACTAGGTTGTGTAATAGACATTGTTATATAGCTTCCCAGCAAATTTTGCATCAGTATCATATGTACTTTTTGTTTCTTGCTATTCAGATTAGATCCATGTTCTTGTCTTCCAATTTGCAATTTTTATTGCTTTGAAAAATGAATTCTTTTAAGGAACAACATGCATTCGTGGAATTTTGTGTCAAACTTGGCAAGACTGTGACAGAATCATACACGGTGCTTAAAGAAACCTTCGGAGATAATGCAACGAGTAAAAGTTAATGTTTCGAGTGGTGCTCATGTTTCGAAACTAGACAAATATCTATTAATGATGATGATGATGAAGGTGCCGGTCACCCATCGACAAGCACAAATAATGAAAATATTTAAAAAGTGAGAGAAGAAATTTACAAAAACTGATGTCAAACAATTGATGATATTGCAAATGCTGTTGGAATCTCCACAGATCAGTTCATCACATCGACAGTTTGAACACGAGGAACATTGCTGCCAAATTCATTCCTCAACTTTTGACTAACAAACAAAAACAAATGCACCTGATCACTTGTCAAGACCTTAAAGAAAGCTTGCAAAATGGCCAAAACATACAAAAAAAAAATTATTACAGGAGAAATAACATGGATTTTTCGCTACGACCATGAGACCAAACAACAATTAACTCAGTGGAGAAGTCGCGGCTCATCCAGAACGAAGAAAGCACACCGAGTGACGTACTGTACGATCTCAAGAGCCTGTTTGCAATGTTTTTTTTTCAATAGCAAGGAAATTATTCTTTGAGAATTTGTTCCACAAGGTCAACTTCAAATCAAAAGTTTTATATGGATGTTTTCAGGTACCTGCATGAAAATGTTAGACGAAAAAAACCAGAACTTTGGAAAGCTCAAAACTAGTTGTTGTATCATGACATCACCACCACTCACACAGCTCTCTCTATTTCAATGTTTATCACTAAAAATAAAATGGCCACCTTTTGACTGCACCTCATACACAATTCTTTAAAATGGATCATTTCAAAATAATAAATATAGGCAAAATACTATTTATATGGAAATATGTAATCAGTAGCGTGAAAATGCAAGAAGAAAATAAACAAGTTTTAGGTGCTTTCTTTCCAAATTTTAAAACATGCAACCACTGTTTCAATAACCTTGGATCTTTTGAAAGATAATGCAATAAAATGTTCACAGTGATCATATAATCTGTAAAAATAGTGTTTGTTCTTAAACTAGAATATATTGCAGTTTAACAATTGCATAGAATAAATCAATTATTTCAAGTTATTGAAAAATATGCATCAAATGAATGAAATGCAAAGCATATAATAGCAATACTTTGCAGCTCCAGTGTTATATTTAGTAGTTTGCTGAAATGATACTATAATGCAAACCATTCATTTTTAATTGCATGCAACATGTGTGGTATGAAACAAAGTATTCTCTAAATAATGCTAGCAAGAAGTTTTTACAAATTTGCTAATAATCTCTCTTTGTAGCATAACTGAAAATGCCAATATACACAGTGGCAAAGAGATTATAGAAAAGTAAATGTTTTGTAAATCTAGTAAATGAAGAATAGTTTACATATTGGATATAACTAAGCTTACACAGAAAAAAATCACCACCATACACAATTACTAGGAGAAATGTTATGATCTAAGTGAAAATCTAGACATAATTATAAGCAATTCAAAATAAAAAAGAGAAAATGTTATGTATTTTCAAAAATTTTAACTGAACATAAGCAGAAAACATTTTCAGTATTAAATTAATGATAACATGTTATTTACTTAAGCAAAACTTTAACACATAAATCAGTAATACATATGTGAGCTAACAGAGATATTATGGTGAAAATTAAGTACAAAATTGCTTTATAGAATGTATTTCATAGGAACCTCCTGTTAATTATAATTATCCACTTGATGTGTTACATAAATATGAATTACACTACACATTTAAAGCAATTATAATTAACTCGAAAAAGGTGTAAAGTGTAAATGACAACCGAACAATTAAAATCGAATAAAAACCTGTATTTGGATTATTAATACTTAGAAAGTATGAAAATTTCAATAAATAATAGATAATAACCTAACACAATAATTTCAAATAATAACAACCTAAATACTGCAATTGCAGTTAGCAAATCTAGGAGATTCACTAGTATTTAAATTAATTCTATTCTTTATTGAAAGCTTTACGGTATGATTTCTAAGTATTCTGGCAACCATTTTATGATGCCACCTTCTCCCAATCTACTCCCAGCTTCAAAGAATATAGTACACCATATGATTATTCTATTAGTCAATGATGGTGCACAGAAGCACTGTACATGTACATCAACTTTATTTGATTTTTGGATTTTATTGTTATTTTAGCAATTTTATCATTATTATTTTTATGCATTATTCCAAGTTTAAAACCCAAAATTTAAGATTACTTGTAAAATTGTTAAAATTTACTTTAATGTTATTATCACTATTATGAAACCTTTCCTTTTTTAAAAAGTATTTTATAAAATTATTATTTTATTCTAAATTATACAGGTTTCTGTTTAATTTTAATTGTTCTGTTGTCACCCCATAATTTACTCAATTTTCCTGGTAATTATAATTAATTTAAATGTACAGTGATACCTTGGTTTCCGTCAATAATCCATCCGAAAACAATTGGCAAAATCTAAAACCGATGAAAACCGAGGCAATTATTCCCATATGAAACGATGTAAATCCAGTTAATTTGTTCTAGACACTCCAAAATATAAAACAAAAACACATTTTACAGAGAATAAATATAGTGTTTAATCTAAAAACAATAAGAAATCAAAAGAAAATGAATATAAAAGATTAATGTAAAGAATAAATGAATATTTAACATGGCATTCAAAGAGTTGCTGGCTCTGGAAACTTTCTTCAGTCCCACGATGGAGAAAAGGGAAGGAAAGCAATGGAATTGTTTGACTAGACGCATGGCGTAATGCTCACACAAGAAACAATGCCACAACAAGCAGGAAATCACATGGGTCACCCTTTATTTATGCAAAATTAACAACAAGGTCACATGGGCACACTGACGAAATCTAAGGTATTACAATTAGAATCAATTAATTATAAACAATAATCATTTCATAGCATAATCTTATTTACCAAATCTGTAAAGGAAAGGACTGATAAAGGGCAAAAATGTCAAAATGCATTTACATTCCATTAATTAATAAAGCATATTTTAACCAGTTACCCGGAAGTTCCTGTGTTATAAGTTATTTAAAGAAATTTTGTGCTTAATTTCAGCAATTTCAAATAGAACAAGAAGCAACCATACAACCAGAAATCTTATAATTGTTATAGTTATATGCAAAATGTATAAAGAAAAAGGTTAAGCCATGTGCTGATATTCTACATTTACTATCTGAAAATTTAAACTAAATTAATTGAAGTACAGTATAACCCTAATTATCTATTTAAAGTAATGTGGACCAACACACCTCAGATCAAATTAGTGTTTCTGACTAAAAATTAAATATAAAATATTACATAGTATCTCTTTTAAGTCTCTTTTTACACCTCAGTAAATTTAATTATGTACAAGAAAAACAATTTTTACATTTATTATACAACTAATACATACAATAGTTTTAAGAATAAAAATACTGTATATATTACTGTTGTTACATTTTAAAATGAATTGCTTGTCTCACGTTGAAATTAAATGATAAAAATTAACAAAAAAAAATCATTTTGGTATACATGTTATTGTTTTAAACTTTATTTTATGAATTACAGTATGAGAATGGTAGAGTATTTACTTATGGGTTCATCTTGGATAACGAAGACCCTCGATTAACTGTAGCTCAGACAATTCGGGTTCTACTGTGTTTTTAACTTCATTAAACAATATATACTAATTTTTGATGATGATGATGATGATGTATCTTATGTTTTCTAATGTATATAAGGCATGTACTACAGCCAGAGTTAATTTTCAATAGCTAGTGTATTATAATCATAAATTCAATATAATAAATGTTACTCATTATTACAATAAATTTTCTTTTAATTGAGTACTCTTTAATAATTTCATAATCTTATATAATCACAGGATTTTAACTAAACATTTAAAAATATTCCTAAAAGTTACTTTTTGATCATTTATTTTCACTAGAATTTCTCAGAAATTCCCAAAACTACAACATTTATACCAGGACTAAATGATATTTTAATATATTTATTCAACAAATCAAATGGAAGTTTCATGATAAATTTTAAGATGACACAAAATAAAAATTTATGCAAAAAAGTAAACAAAAAGTAATATTTTGCTGATTACATATAAGAAAACACACACAAAAATTAGGCCAAAGATAAATAATTGCATTAATGAACTGAAATAAATGGGGGACAAGTATAAATATGTACTATTTGTGGGTTTGGTTGTACCTGTTCATAGACGAATTAAACATACAGTATTATTATATTGTATTATATTCACAAAAAACAAAAATCAATATATAAAATAACAAAGAACATTATTAGCTGTCATTAAATAGATTTTATTATTCTGTAATCAAATTTTAATCATTTATCTATGATACAAAACTCATTTTATACAAATCAAAATATATAATAAATACAAGTTTTCTGTTTCAGATTTGTAAATTTTAAATCTTGGGTCTAAAGCAGTTTTTCACAAAACTTGAAATGAGTAAACTGAAGTTAGTCGGTAATTCTGAGGTCAAGAAGTCGGATATGCCTATAATACACACAGTTTTCCTTACAGCAACTTCTACCAAAATATTGATTTAGCTAATGTATTTATCCACCAATTGTTTGTTCACATTTTTCATCATAAACTAATCATCAAGTAATATCTTTAAATGTAATTATGATTTTAAGTTTTTATTAAAATGTCGAAATTTCTTATTTGATAAAAAATGAAGACTTATAGAATGGCTCCCGGATATAATGCGCATGTCGGTTGGAAAACAACACCTGCGTTATACCGAGCGGCGCGGTGTAACGCGGTTCACTTCTTTACTTTAGCAACAATGTCAAGCTTTTCTTTTACTCGTCATTCATACAATAATTAAACACTATTCAAAATACATGCAGGAACTCAATACATAAACAATTACTCAATACGCAGTAACAATAAAATGCGCTACTCACTAACGCTGCACAGACCTGTATAAACGTGTTTGAGTTTATCGTGTCGCGAACATCACCCATGCTATAACCGAGTGCGTGGTATAGCGAGGAGTGCTGTAACGAAGGTCCACTGTATTACACATTATTTCATACGTCCTGGCCAGTCAATGCATGACATTTGGGACTCTGAAAGTTTTATAAAGTTCAAGAACCCTGTTTTGGTAATGCAAGAGGACCTTGTCACAGATTCTTCAAACTGTTTCATTTATGAAGTAAATACTATGCACACTAGTCTTTGCTACTGTTCATTTTTATATCCTAGACAAGAACCATGAAACAAGCTATACTTTCTTGCTCTAATGTACAGATTACATAACATTAATTCAACTAATTACAGAAACAAAAATTTCTTGCTTTATTATACATAAATCCAAGTCAAACTGGCTTTCCCAAAGCAAAATAGCAGACCCTTATAAAAAACACTATAAACAAACAATCATAGCACTACTTACTAACTCTGCACCATTTCGGCTGTATCAAGCTTGTTTCCATTCTGGTGTATCACATAGGATGGTGGACAAGTACAAAAATGTGTCACACGACCCCACTTTGATGTCACTTGATAACGACCTCAAAATGTCACTTCCTCAGTCATGACATCTTTGACGTATTTCCCAAGACTTTTTTGGACTCCAAACGGACAGTGGACCACAGTTCATAAACATTGCATTTGTTACGTTTACAGTAATACTGTAACATTCTACAACAAAACCCACTGACTTAAGATTTCATAACAATGATTTATTTTTCAGAATTAATTCTATAAAAGTCAAACTAATTGTGTAGCAGCCTTAAAACTTTTCTAGAATTTTAAGAATAGGAAGTATTAAATTTTTTATATAATACATGTTTTTCTCTAATGGATCTATTCTTTCACATTTTAGTTTTGTATTATTTAATAACAATATAGCATATATTCTTTTAATTTTTTCTAAAACTAAATAGCTTATCAAAACATGACTAAATGAGAAGGTCTTATCACATCAAAATGAGACAGAAAATAAATTAAGTTAATCAAACAAAACTTTTACTACTTTTCTTTTAATTAAAATTTTTGAATCAGTACACAAATAACACAATGTTTAACTTACAAGAGTCTGTAATGCAATTCTGTTATACCTGTATAGGTTCATTTTATCCATTACAAACTTCATTTCTCATGCTTTATCTTACTAATAAGTGAATTTCTCTGTGATGTTATTTGGTGGATTTTATATTATATTATTGGATTTACATATTTTATATTATGCCAAAATTAATTGCATATTATTTAATGATAAATCTGGGACAATGCGTTAACACCTTTTCATTATTTTAACTAATCACAAACAATTTTAACAGATTACAGACAGATACTAATGATTCATTAAAAAACAATTAAAAACAAAGTTTGAGAGCTGACAAACAGCAAAGTCTTTATACTATAGGTAACCCCCGTATAACATGGGAGTTATATTCCAAAACATTGTTGTGTTATGCGAATCAGTGTTACACGAAACAAAGAACTACCGTAGTACAAAAAGGGGAGTTAGGTTCCAAAAATTAAAAAACATGCTATTATATTTTCATAATTAAGATAAATATCTTTATTATAATTTTCTTAATAAGTGATACATATTAATAAAAATTAAACAATGTTTTCATCGTCATCATTAAGTACTATTAACCGAAAATTTTTAATCTACGTAGCCAAAAAAGAGAGACAATTAAAGTCTTAAAGTATACTTGTAAAGGTATGGATTGTCCCTATGGTCGGAGGCGCGGTTCAATGCCTAAGAACCGGTGACGAAATAAAGCAAGTACGGAATAAGGGAAAAACATCTGGCAACACAAAACGAGAAGCGTCCAGATCTGGCGACACAAACAAGTTTCGAGAAGGACCACATACGGTATGTAAATTTTCTTTTTCCATCTTCTGATGTATCGTCAGAAGACGGAAAAAGAAAATTTACATACCGTACTTAAGTACTAATAGTTTACAAAAATTATGCAGGAAAATCTGATAGTACGTAAGCACCTGAATAAAAAATGTCAAATGAGGTAACTTTTGCACTTAAAAGCTTTATCATGTTTATTGAACTGTTGTACGAGGATTTCCCTAATTTCAAATTAGATAAAGTTTGTTTTTAATGGTTTTTATTATATTTCATGTTGTACAAGGGTTTTACCCAATTCTCGAACCGTGTTAGAGTGAATCCATGCTATAGAAGTGCCATGTTATATGGGGTTACCTGTATGCATATATCTTCAGTTCAAATTTTAAAATAAAACGTATATTTGTAAATGAAACAAATAAGTCATCAAATTACTTTAAAATATTTATCAAATGTTTATAATCTTACATGAATATAGATTTCTCATCTAAGACAAATCTGTTATTTGTTCTATTTTTTTGCACAGTTAATTGTAAAGATTAATTGTCATTATCAAATCTTAAGTCAGCGAATTTTGTTGTAAAAAAGTTACGGTATTACTAGAAACATAACAAATACAATGTTTATCAAATTGTGGTCTGCAGTCTCTTCAAAGTTGGAAAACTTCTCAAAAAATACATCAGAGATGTCGCATGGCTGAGCGAGTGACATTTCAAAATAGTCACGTGTCGTAGTGACTGCAAGCAAGGTCACACGACACATTGCATACATCCACCATCAAATTTTCACTCCCACGACAAAAACAAGCTTAAGCAATAGCGGCCAAAAAGGTGCAGAGTCGGTAAGTAGTCCTACGACTTTTTTGTTTATAGTGTTTTTTAAACAAGTGGCCACTCAAATACTCTGCGATTTCGGACACGTGTAGCATGTATGTCTGTATTGTAAATAAAATTGTGAGAAAAAACATTGGTATATGGCTTATAAACATTATTATTCCTTAAAAAATAGCAAAAAGCCAAGAGTAGAAACTGTTCTTAACAATAAACCTTTGTATTGTATTATCAATTTATCATTACATTGACTCTTACCACCTTTTAATTTTATAAACGTGACAATGTTATTGTCATAATAAAAAATAGATAAAATCTCCAAATACAATTAACTGACCTTTGACACACGTGCCCTATTCGTTTCAATTACGCTTCCATTGTTCTCTTTATCACTTAGTTCCGTCATCGTGGGTCCAAAATGCTCTTCAATCCTTCTATTTGTTAACTGAATGTTTCTAGTAGGATTACTTTCGATATTCTTTGTTAAATTTAAGTTAGTCATTTCTTCTTACACTTCGAAAATCGCCATACAAAATAGTAAAAATCACGTTGTAGCTCTATTACGACATTAAAACAATTTAAAAGTTAAAATAGCCATATTAAAATAATAAAAAAGGTGTTAATTTTCATTATAGTAGTAAATATACGTCAAAAAAATCAAAATACTTACTGACAACCCATTCAAATTCACGCCTCGACTACCGTAATGAAATCGTATGAAACACGTGATAATAATTTAAGTGTTGCCATAACTTTCAAACAATTGACAAATTAAAAATTTTGTAAATATTTAACATAAAATTGAATTAATAATTATTATTAATATCAAATTTTGTTTAAATATTTACAGTATATAATAAAATAATATAATAAACTTATAATGAACTATTACCCGCGACTTCGCCCGCGCGGAATTTGCAAGAAAACGCCATTTACCCCCGTATTCACCAACGCGAGTTAAACAGAGAGTTGACGAACTCCAGTTTAGATATAACTCGAAGTCTGATTACGAGCTACTCTTCTTTCGTATTCAGATAAAAATATAATTCTAGAGTTTCGCTACTCTGAAGTTAATGTTTTAAAACAGTCCTGCGTTCGAGATTAAACAAGCGTAAGCGGAGTCTTGATTGGTTGAAAGAAAACACGTGTAGAAAATGGCGGAGAGTCAAAATTGATAACAGTGCACGCCGTAATTTTACAAATTTTGAAAAAGAAATTCTACTCGAATTAGTCGAGAAGTATAAATCTATAACTGAAAACAAAAACAAACGCGGTTTCTTCGAAACAGAAGACAGGGAAGTACTGGGAAGAGAACACGTGTACTGGGAGAGGGGACACGTGGGAAGTACTAACCAAAACCGTAATATATTTTAATAGCAGAGATAGCTACAACTTCAGTAGTACCGTATTTTACGGACTTATAAGACGCACCTTAATTTTTAAGCAATTTTTTGAAAAACCATACCTATAAGACGCTATGAACTATAAGACGCACCTGAATTTTGGAGGAAATTTTTCGAAGAAAAAAGTGCGTCTTATAGTCCGTAAATACGGCAAATGCTCAAGATATGGGCCTATTTGATGTATCTGTATCTGAAGTAAGTCAATGGGCACTTGTGCTGTTTAGGGGGTAGGGCTGTTTGAGAGGTTTTCTTCCATAAAATTAATCAATCTACACTAATTTCACTCGAATATTGCCAAAACACGTATAATTTGTTGGAAATGATCGATATAAAATATGCTACGAACAAAAAATTGTCGGAATACTTATCGAATGTTACCCCGTTCGAAGACGCCATTGCTTAAGTTTATTTTCGTCGCGGAGCGTCCACATCGGACGGGACGGGAATTTAAAAAAATTAAAAGTGAAAACAATCGCATACCTAAATTTAATATTAGAGTCAAAACGCATAAAAATCCAGTTAAGTACAAATCTTTAATTAAATGTTAGAAATTATGTATATTACAATTTTTAAAAATTAAGCTTAATACGCTAGAAATTTCGGATTATAGTTTAAAAAATGTTGATTTATTATTAAATAGATTAAAAAACAATAATATTATAATTAATAAATATACCAAATTGTTATATTTAGATATTAAAATTATGTACCCTAGTATAACAAACAATAACATTGAAAATTCCTTACAGAAAATCACAGCACCCAATTGGATTATTAAATTATGTTTGGTAGTAATGGAAAACAATTTCTTCAAATATGGTGATAACTTTTATAGTCAAACTGAAGGGATACCAATGGGAACATGCATAGGTCCAAGACTTGCAGAAATCGTTATGATAGACATTGATAGAAAAATTAAAGATATAAAAGGAATAATATTTTATAATAGGTATGTAATGATTGTATTATTTTATTTGATAGCAGAAAAACTAATGAGGATGAAATTTAAAACAAGCTAATTCAATAGAAACAGACATACAATTTGAAGCAAAAAAAGAATGTAATAATAGTTTAAATTATTTAGATATAACCATCAATAGAACTGAGAATAAATTAGAATTAAAAAAATTTAGAAAGCCGATGCAAATACCAAAAGTATTAAATTATAAAACTAACGTTCCACAGAATATGAAATTTAACATTTTTAAAATGTACATAGATAAAATTAAAAACAGAACGAGTAAATTAGAAAATCAAGAGACAGAAATAGAACACGTAATAAAAATGTTCCTACTAAATAGTTACCCCAAAAAATCTTGGAAAAATGGTTAAATTGGATTAATAGTAATAATAATAAAAATAGAATTTTTGATAAAGATAAAAAATGCGTTAAGTTGATGTATGTACCTAAATTATTTGAAAGAGTACAAAATATACTAAAAGGGAAAGTGAATTTGATCCCGGAATAAAACAATTTATTTAAAAAACATTTATATCACAGGTCTGATAAAAAATTAGGGTTAATGTTACCTATGGTAGCGAACTCGGCGACGGAAAAATTCTAGACTGCGATGGGGAAATTTTTTTTCTCTACATTAAATATGGCGACGGGAATTTGTCCGGATTTCGTTATCGATTAATGAAATCCATAGAGGGCGCTTTGAGCCGTAGAATCGCGATTGATCGGAAGTATGCAAATTTTTTTCCCGAGAGTGGAGTAGACGTGTTGTCGTGCGAAAAGATTTTCTTGACTTTTTGTGACTTTTGGAATTTTTCTATTATAAGGTAATTAAAAATAATTTTAATTTTCATTGTGAATTTAAGCGATTGGAATATATTTATTGACAAATTTGCTAAGCGTATTCTGCAATTTTTGGACTAGATATTTCACAAGTTTGTCATGTCGAGTTGCGATTTAGAGTCGGACGAATTTTGGAGTGTACTGGGCGACGTTTTTATCATTTAATAGAAGCAGAGTCTTCCGAATAAGGATTATACGAAAGAATTGATGGCGGACCGAAATTTGCTGTAAAACTGGGCCTCCAACACACCGAGGAAGTTTGCCAGAAATGTGGCCAAACATGCAAATTGAATTATCGCAGCGACCGGAAATCATGCGTGATGCGTTGCCGAAAATGCTGACGGAATAATTCGGCTTATTGAAGGAATGTTCAAAGGGAAATGTGGCAATGTCATGGGCGAATCTCTTGACATTCATACAGCACTATCTTGGTTTAGAGTGCACGACGAGTATTTCGGCAGTTTTCTCGGGTGTTTCTAAAAAAGGCAGGCATACACTGATCGAATACATCCCGGTCACGGAAAAATACTAGTTGCAAAGAACCAGAGACTATTCCGGCTGCTCCTGCACCTAATGTCAGCAAGAAAGACAAAAAAGCAAAAGAAAACACAACACAAAGGTGAAAAAAAAGAGAGAAAAGTGTTAAAACGAAAGGGGGGAAAAAAAGCCTCGTCACGTACCGGAGAGGACAAGATTCTAGGTCCGAATGACGCGGGGGGACGGGGGGCAAACTGTCGACCCCCTGGGGAGCAAAAAAGTCAAAGGAACCATACCTGTATATGTGCGCGTTCGCGAGATATAGCCCTCGAAAGTTGGGCCGACGTCACGCGAGTTCGCGGGCAAAAAAGCCGGGTCCCGTGACCCAATATATTTTTTTTCGATTTTTCCGCCTCTCAGTGTTTAAAAAAGCGTGCCCCCCCTTTCCTAGCCCCCGCGCGCCGCCTCCCCCCTCCTGTCCGAGCCGCCGCCGCCGTCTCCCCTTCGCACGCGGCCCGCGGGCCAAGTCTCCCGCCCGCAGCCGTCCGGAGTCGCCATCTGTTGCCTGTAAATACAAGTATCTATTATTATTACACCTCTTACCTGAGCGGGGATTTCGAACCCCCCGTCCTGGCAGGCGCCACTCCACTCCCGTACGCGCCCGCCCGTCAAGTCGCTCTGCCAGAATCTATCCGGAACTCATATTTCAGGCATGCGAGGCCGAGGAACGCACTGCGCATGACTGGCCGTCCACGAGTCCCCCACCTCCGCCAGAGATGCAGCGCGCCCCACCACGCGGCCCACCTCGGCCGCGAAAGTTGAAGCAAGCCCCTCGCGCGGCCAATAGGGTCACGTGACCGCGGCACGGCCTACCGAAGTGTTATAAGCCCGTACGCCGCCTTCGGGCATTTTCGGCCGGTGTTTGTCACCTCAATAGTCGGGAGTGCAATTCAGTAAATGTTCAATAGTTGTGACATTCGAGGCTACGGAAGAAGTAATGGTACGTGTTGACAACTTTCAAAATCCGAAACTACGTAATTTACTTTACTTCTCCCAATACTAAAGTCTTTTGATAACGTACAAACTCGAGTGTGGATTAAGTGAACGAATCGGACAATCGTCGCGAAACGATTCCGAATGAGACGAACAGGGGGCTCCCGCAAGTTGTGTATCATTTCGGTATTTCCCTAAAGTTTTCTGAATAATATCACAATAATTTGGAGCAAGTTCTGCACCTGTGAGGTAACAACAGCATCATTCAGTGACAGAGCAGACTGTTTTAGATGATGCTGGGAAACTCGGTTAATGTTACCTATGGTAGCAAACATGGCGGTTCATCTCTGAAACAGTGGGGATGCACGTTCTAACCTATTCTAATAAATTACCCCTATGTAATAATTTGGTTGGCAATAATTGTGGTAATTTATTAGAATAGGCTAGGTTAGAACGTGCGTCCCCCACGGTTTTCAGAGACGAGCCGCCATATTCGCTACCATAGGTAACATTAACCGGAAACTCGTTCCGCGATATCATAAAAGCCATGGTCGAGTGATGTGAATCGCTTTCCTCTTTACATAAACTCTTCAGTATAACCGATCTCAGCGTAAGGAAACCTTCTACCGTTTAAGTCACGATAATCCTTACGTAATTGTCCAACGGTTATGTTCGAGGGACAGGAAATCGACAGCGAATGGCACGATTTGTTTCGTTTCTAGTAAAAGATTGTCGATTCCGCTCATTTTCGATCTTGTATTTCGTAAACCATCAATTATCGTGTCACCATCCCGTAATCTCTACATAAAAACTTTTCCTCGTGTGAAGACTGCAAACAGCAATGGTTTTCAAAAATCAAATGTCCAGAATGAGATGATAACACTTGTTGGAGCTGCTTTTAATCTCATACTTGGTATTGGCTCGTGACAACTGTCTAAGCGATTTACTTTTACTTTCTCCACATATGTTATCAAAAGACTTAGTTACTTTTAAAAGAAATATATATATTTCTAAAAGACTTTGTTACTTCTTTGAAGAAGTAAAGTAAATGATATTGTTTCGGAATTTTTAAATTGTCAATTTGTGTAATGGTTCGCCGAAATGGGGGGGGAGTTTTATTCCCAACCGTCGGGATGGCTAAGGGCTATTCGCATGTGGGTGGCGGTTTTGAGGAGGCAGAAAAACAAGCGTTTCACATAGAAACCGTTTATTTTAGTCGAAAATGCTTACATAAATTTAGCAATGGTCCTTGAGTTCAGAGCTTTAGGTTGTTTTCGGTTTCGGTCTGGTCCTACGCTGGAGGGGCCCCGTAGCAACGTCGAGTAAAAAGTTCGAAATTCTGAAGAGACGGTGCACAAAAGATGAACGGAAACACCACTATTGGAGGTGAACGAACACAACAGGTAGTCTAGAGGAAGCTCTTCTGTCCTTGATATCGGAGGCTTTATAATTTTCTCGGGATCGAATCATCGCTAATTGGCTAACTCTTCTCCTCCTCGCTTCCCAATTGGTTTCCCACCTGTCTCCAGGTGTAAATGGAGCTTCGTTAGGTCGCAGGAAAGGTCGACAAAAGAAGGTTCATCCGACACCGTCTTTTAGACTATGATCGCGTTTAATTGTTGACGACGACACCAACGCTCATTTTGATATATTTTTTTTTCTTTCAGGTTTCGTTTTGCTTTTTAAACTGCGTCTTAATTTTTAATATTTTTCTTTCTAAATTTTCTTTACCTAAAATTTTGTTTTCCCCGTTACTCGTTATGAGCGTCGACATCAAAGTCCGGTGTCGCCGACTCGACACTTATAAAAGTTATCATTTCGCGGTTTGACTTAACAAACTCGTACATATCCCTTTTGGGGGTTATTTCCGGGCCTCACAGGGCTCCCTACCAAAGGAAAATGTTGCTTTGGGGTTAGCAACATTTTCTCTGACAACCTCGAACGCTGACCGACGGCGTCCGGTTAGAAATATGATCTCCTGAAAACAATCGTTTCTCGTTCTCTGCCTTTTTTTTTCTTTCTCGCGCGCGTTTGGTTTCGCGTTACATCGCAATATGCTGGATGGTCACATCATGCAAGCGTTCTAGAAGATCATTTGATTGATAAATTTTTCGTAACTTCCTTTACGTTCGAGCATAGAATGAGTTACATCTGATGAACTGAACAATAGTGTTTTTTGAATAACATTTTTACAACAAAAAGTTTTCTTTCGAAACATTCCTTGAACAAGAACAAATTCGTTTGTTTGTTACGTTCGCTTAACATCTCTTGATTTTCATCAAGGTACGGATTCCTTTGAGAACATTTTTTCAAATTTTGTAGACTGAGCAAGTTATATCAATTTTGAAATTTTTTTTTTTCATTTTTCTCTGCAAGCCAAAAAGGGATCTAAATTGAAGTTGTTTGATCAGTCTGTCATTCACGAGATTACTATTCCTTGTCTTTTTTTCTTTTGAGTTCTTTCTTTTTGCCAGACTCTGGGATGACGAACGAACGAATGTCTGCGCAGACGGTGGTCGTTTGTCAACCTCTACATCCTTAGCAGAACCGCTTCTTCGAGGTGTCCTCCTTTTGAACACGTGACAGTTTTCTGTCATCTTTTTCGATGCAGATTTCCGCAAATCGAGGTCACTTGAATCTGAGGGGACGTTTCCCTCGACTCCGATGCTCATTCGACACTTCATGGTTGTTTCCTTGGTTGACTTTGTTCCTTGACGGTTGTTTCGGGTGACAGATCTGACTGTTTTCTGCGCGCTTTAAATGGGAGGGTCACTTTTTCTCATTTTTCGATTGTATAAGTTGCTCAATCTATGCGGATCTATACATGAGTGTTTTTCTTTTCTCGCGACAACTTCTTTTTGAATTGAACAACGCGTTGGTGAATGACAATTTTCACATATTTCTTTCTCCGACTAAAATCAAAATTTTTTTGTTTTTTACGTTGGCACAAAGTCAAAGTTTCGCTCGCAATACAAAGTATCATTACCAGTGAATAAAAGTTACAGGTTTCAATCCCATCATCTATGAAAGAAAGAGTTTCACATTACTAGCTTAGTTCCGATTTCCGACAATTCGTTGAAAGCACACGCGTATTTTTACAAACTAACCTCCTCCTCACTGGGGATGATGACCTCTTCTGAGCGGGCGAAAGAGATCACCATTTACAATTTTCGTTAAATAATCCAATGGGAGTAGGCGGTGACGGGCGCTCGTGACGTTGGCCTCGGGATGGAGCCTCCGTGATTTCTGCGTCCGCGACCGTCGCTACGCGAGGTGGTATATAACCTGATGATTTTGGAAGAACCCAAGGGTACTCACTTACGGGTCCTCTGCTTCGAAGAGCGTAATTGTGGGGAATTTGAAAAGGGCCCACGGGTTGTTCGGATTCTGTAGCTCGTGTTGAGTCTGTCCTTTCCGGTTGGATCGAGTGTAATATGATCTCGTCCCAGGGGTCAACTAATTCCGATTGAGGTGACTCCGCGTCACTACCTAAATGTGAGTTGGAATTTCCTATTCCTGGGTTATCATCCTCTTCTAGGGTTTGCTTAAATTCTAAACGAGCTATCGCAGGTTTCATTCGATTGGCGTGCGTATGCAATTTCTTTCCGGTTTGTATGTGCTGAACGATGAAATCTACCGGGCTTGTCTCGGCAACGATCCGAAAGGGTCCCTGCCATCTGGGAGCTAATTTTCGTTTCAAACCAGAGGGGACTACTACTTCCTTTACAAAGATTCGATCTCCTACCGAAAATTTGTACGGTTTGTTTTTGCGCTGGTGATATTCGTTTCTGTCTATCGCGGCTTTTTCTGCATGTTCCTGCGCTATTTTGTGTGCTGAATTCAATCGGATTCTGAGTTCGCTCGCGAAATTTTCGCTTACGTCATAACTGAGTCTATTCGGTTCCGTAACTATATCAAATGGATATGTAGGGTCACGTCCATACATTAAATAAAACGGGGTTTCATTTGTGCTCGAATGCACGGTTGTGTTATACGCGAAAAGTGCGTAAGGGATCATTTCATCCCAATTACGTTGGTCCTTGTCAACATAATGGGTTAGAATGTCTATGAGCGTTTTATTCAGACGTTCTACCATTCCATTACACTGAGGGTGATATGCGGTCGTGAGGAGTCTTTCTATACGCAGTAAATCGCATACTTCCTTCATTACCTTAGAAACAAAATTGGATCCTCTATCAGTAAGCAGTTGTTTCGGGACAGAGTGTCTTAAAATAATTTGCGTGACGAACGCTTTCGCCACTGTTTTAGCAGTAATATCTGGCAAAGGGATCGCTTCTGCCCATCTAGAGAAATGGTCTATGAAAACCAATAAATATTTGTTGCCGTTATGGGTAACAGGGAGTGGACCCTGAATGTCTAATGCAGTACGCTCAAAAAGTCTCGATACTTTCGGAAACGTCTGCAAAGGGGCTTGATGACCTTGCAAGGGTCTTCTCCTCATCGCACATTCCTGACAACTGTCGCAGTAATTCGTAATATGTTTGTTCATTTCTGGCCAGAAAAATAGTTTTTGTAATTTCTTCCGCATCTTTTTAGCACCTAAATGTCCTGAGCTAGGAATATCGTGAAATAATTTTAAGATGTATCCTATCATTACTTGAGGAATTACTAATCTGTCCCAAACCTCATTTCTTTCAGCTATTGTCTTTCTATGGTAAAGAGTTTGATCTGCGTCTAGATAAAAGTTTACTGCATCTAGGTTTGTTTCTTGGGAGGACGGGTCTCCCATTAATTGTTTTTTTAGTCGACTACAAAAAGAATCCTTTTGCTGTTGTTCGCTAACTTGTTCTTTACTAAAAATCGGCTGCACCTCGTCTATTTTCGTTACGGGCAAGCGGCTCAGCGCGTCAGCATTTGTATGCGCTTTGCCTGGTTTGTGTATGATCTCAAACTGATATTCCTGGAGCGCTAGGTTCCAACGACTTAGCCTCGAACTTTCATCTCTAACATTAATGAGCCATCTAAGGGGTCTATGATCCGTGATTATTTTAAACTTTTTTCCATACAAATAGGGTCTAAAGTGTTTGATTGACCAAATTACAGCTAGACATTCTTTCTCCGTGGTACTATAATTCCTTTCGGCTGGCTTGAGCAACCTACTTGCGTAAGCCACCGGAAGTTCTCCACGCTCATCTTTCTGCGACAACACCGCACCTATCGCAGTGTTTGATGCATCGGTTGCCAATATAAAGGGGCTATCAAAGTCTGGTGATCGTAGTAATGGAGCCGATATTAATATTTCTTTTAACCTTTCAAATACTGCTTCGTGGTTCTCGGTCCAATGGAATTTCTCATCTTTCTTCAGTAAATCGGAAAGGGGTTTCGAAATCTTTGCGTATTGAGAAATATGTCGCCTATAGTAACCTGTCAAACCTAAAAATGCTCTAACGTCCTTCTCGCTTTGTGGTCGGGGAAAATTTTTAACGCACTCTATTTTCGCTGGGTCAGGTCGGATGCCTTCTTCCGACACTTCGTGTCCCAGGAATTTTATTTGTCGTTTCAAGAAACTGCATTTTTTGGGTTTAAGTTTTATCCCTGCACTTGCCAGACGTTGAAAGACCAATTCTAAGCGCTCTAAGTGCGATTTGACGTCAGAACTAAACACTAAGATGTCATCCATATAAACCAGACAGATTTTGTGTTTTAAGCCCGTTAGTATCAAATCTGCAAGACGTTGGAAGGTTGCGGCTGCACTGCAAAGTCCCATAGCCATGCGGTTAAACTGGTAATGCCCTGACGGGGTACTGAATCCTGTCTTTTCTTTTGAGTCTGGGTCTAATGGTAACTGCCAATATCCACTTAAGGTGTCCATTGTGGAAAAATATCTTGCCTTTCCTAGTAAACTTAATGACTCTTGAACAAGGGGCAAAGGATAAGGATCTATTTTTGTAATTTTATTCAATTGGCGGTAATCTACAACCAATCTATAGCCTTGCGGCTTCTTAGCGACCAATAAGGCCGGTGCTGACCAAGGGGAGGTAGACGGTTCAACCACCCCACTTTTAATCATATTTTCTACTAAATCGTCCATTATTTCTCTTTGCGCGTAAGGGATTCTGTATGGGGCTCGACAAATAGGAGGGCTATTCCCTGTATCTATCTTATGTTCTATTAAATCACAATAGCCTAAGTCGAAATCATCTTTCGCAAACACGTGTTTATATTTATATAGTAGGTCCAATAAAGGGGTTAACTTGTCTTTTCCTATTTCGCTAAGGTTAAACAGATTTGCAAACTGAGCTCTAGTTAATTCATTTTCATTTGATCGCATAATTCCATTTCGCTCGGCCTCTTGCTGTGTTTCTTGTTCCGCTAAGACAAAAGTCCCTACTTTACTTCCCTTACTGATTTTTACAGGCCGCGTTTTTGTATTTAAAATTCTAACAGGTATTCTACCTTGCTTCCGGGTATTTACTAATGTACTCGCAACAAAGACTCCTTCTCTTTCAAAGGGTGAAGGTTCAACTACTCCTATCCGATTTGTCGTGTGTGAATGGACTTTTCCCTCTACAATAACCTCTGATCGCGGAGGAACTACGTAATTGTTTAACAATACTACATCAGCTGACGTATCGCTCTCTCTCTTGTCTGAGCTATCAGCTTTCGTGTATCTTAAATTTCGTTTCTCCTTTCGTTTTTTTCTTTGTGTGTGTCTCGTTTTTTTCCTCTTATCTACGTTTCTGTTGTTATAATTATTATCCCTATTTCTCCTATTTCTACTAGTGATAGAATCGTCCTCTGTCGCTGCAACTTCATTTGTTTTGATTTGTTCTCGCGTTTCTTCTACCTTTCCTGTCTGCTTAGAGTTGCTAAAATTTTCTTGTAATTCAGCTGTTCCCCAAAAGTTTACGGTGTCTCCCGAGGGAAAGCTTAACGTCGCGTTTTTAACAGAAATTGTGACGTCGTATTTTTCGATGATGTCCCTGCCTAAAATTCCGTGATTTGGTTCTGTGATTTCGGGCTTTACTAAATAACAATCGTGATAAAAGACTAATCGTCCGATTCTGAATTTTAATCTAAACTTCCCGATCGTTTCTATAACGTGACCGGTAACGCTAACTAAATCTACCGTTCTCGTTTCGGCTCGCGATAGTTGTTCTATGTTGGGGAAAAGAGTTCGAGATATTAGGGTAACGGCTGCCCCTGTATCGATCGTCAACTGTACCTCTCTATCCTCGATCTCACAAATCATCGTACAGGGAGGCAAGTTTCTACCTTTCGATTCGGTTATTCCCGCTAATGGCGTTTGAATTGGGCCTTCTAGTGGCCGTTCTATATCGCGATTTCGTTCTCGAAATTGTACCGAGGTGACTCTATCTAAGTCTCGCGATTGTTTATTTTCTGACGAGTTGCGTTCTGGTGCGGGTAATGCTAAATATCTAGAGGGGGTCGCGTTGGATGGCGTTCGTTCGGTATCAAAACCACCTGTACCACCCTGACCGTAACGCGGTGGACAAAAGGAAAAGGGCACAAAGTTCCCGCTACATCCGGGTTCAAATTGCCCAAATCGTGCCTGAAAAAAGGGTATCTGTCCTAACTGATTGATTGGAAAGGGGTTCGGCACGTTTCGCACGGGGACTACCCATTCAGGAGCGTCACGCTTCGCTCCCCATCTTCCCTGATACGGTGGAGGGACCTTTCCTCCGTACCATTCGGGTGGTGATGGGACGTACTCCCACGGATTCCGATTCGACGAAAAATTTTGTAGGTATTGATCTCTGTTCCCTCTCCACGGGGGATTTGGGCCTTGCTCCTGGTACTGATTATAAAAAGGGTATCGCGCGCGGAATTGTCTTTGCGGGAAGGCGGGCTGTGATCGCGGGGAAAATTGTTGCTGTGGACGACGCTGCGGACTTGGGGGATAACGCGGCTTTCGCTTCTCATTGTTCGCCCTTTCAGCTTCTCGGTTTCGATTTGGTTGCGAAGGTTCATCTCGTCGGAAGGCGTTTGTTTGCTTTGGCGCTGGCTGTTGATCTAATTTTCTCCCAAATGTTGCTAGTTGCTTCGATAGTTGCGCAATTTTTGTGTCGAGAGCCGAATCTCTCCGCGAATTGGTCTCCTCCGACTCAGCGTCGCAATTCTCTTCGGTATCGCCTACGCTGGCGACTAAACTCCGTGTTTTTCCTGTCAGTTGATCTATTGTCTCCTCGCGGATCGCTACTTTTAATGCTTCCGCGAAGGTCGCTGGATCATGCCCCATTACCTGTCTTTTTAATCTATCTGTTAGGCCATGTAAGAATTGGACACGCAGTTTTTCGTCCAATTCTCGCTGTTGACAGCGTTTGATAACTGCTTGTTCCTGTTCGGTTGCACCTGTGTGATCTATGGCCGTTGCGCTGGCGAGAGTCTGCAGGCGAACCGCGAACTCCTGCACCTTTTCATCTCTCTTTTGGGTACACGCGTGAAATTTCTGAACCCTAATCGAGTACGGCTCTTGATCAAATCGAGTGATCATCAAGCGTTTGAATTGCGCAAAGTCTGTCACGCACTTCATATTTAAATCTCGCCATGCGAAGTCTCTAGCTACACCTGCGAGTTTGCACTTCGCAATACTCAAGCACTGTCTCGGCGTCCATCCCGCTAGGCTCGCGATCTCTTCCAGCGTGTCGAAAAAGTCCATGACACGTCCAACTTCTCCCGAAAACGTTGGGATCATACCTCCAAAGGTGGAGATGGATGGAAGAGTCCCGCTTCCGTCACGAGGCCGCGCCGCACTTGCCTCTGCCTCCATTTTTCTCACCCACGTATTTTGGCCACAATGCCTTCGTCGGCGTACTTACTAAATTCGTGGGACTTAAAATATCCCACTTCTGACACCACTGTAAGTTCGCCGAAATGGGGGGGAGTTTTATTCCCAACCGTCGGGATGGCTAAGGGCTATTCGCATGTGGGTGGCGGTTTTGAGGAGGCAGAAAAACAAGCGTTTCACATAGAAACCGTTTATTTTAGTCGAAAATGCTTACATAAATTTAGCAATGGTCCTTGAGTTCAGAGCTTTAGGTTGTTTTCGGTTTCGGTCTGGTCCTACGCTGTAGGGGCCCCGTAGCAACGTCGAGTAAAAAGTTCGAAATTCTGAAGAGACGGTGCACAAAAGATGAACGGAAACACCACTATTGGAGGTGAACGAACACAACAGGTAGTCTAGAGGAAGCTCTTCTGTCCTTGATATCGGAGGCTTTATAATTTTCTCGGGATCGAATCATCGCTAATTGGCTAACTCTTCTCCTCCTCGCTTCCCAATTGGTTTCCCACCTGTCTCCAGGTGTAAATGGAGCTTCGTTAGGTCGCAGGAAAGGTCGACAAAAGAAGGTTCATCCGACACCGTCTTTTAGACTATGATCGCGTTTAATTGTTGACGACGACACCAACGCTCATTTTGATATATTTTTTTTTCTTTCAGGTTTCGTTTTGCTTTTTAAACTGCGTCTTAATTTTTAATATTTTTCTTTCTAAATTTTCTTTACCTAAAATTTTGTTTTCCCCGTTACTCGTTATGAGCGTCGACATCAAAGTCCGGTGTCGCCGACTCGACACTTATAAAAGTTATCATTTCGCGGTTTGACTTAACAAACTCGTACATACCCTTTTGGGGGTTTATTTCCGGGCCTCACATTTGTAAATCACACATAGCAATGTAATGTCAAATTCGCTTTCATCGTCTTGATTATCACAATGAATGAAGTCAGGACATAGTTACTGTACTTCCAAATATTGCGTTATTTTATAGATCATCCAGAACATGTGAAACTGATTTCAGTTTGGTGACACATTCTGTCTTCATCTGATCTGTTGAAAGCATTGCTCTCTGCAGCTTTGAGTGTTAACACAAGGAGAAGTTTATATGTAGTGATTGCCTTTTCATTCGTACTTCGATTACAGCTTTCCTGTGCATCAAGGTTTCCGGTTTTGACCATTCACAACCCGGAAGTTGAAGTGTAATCGATGGTTTAGGGAATGTAAGGTCGAAAGTGAGAGAAATGAACGATCTGTTCTTAGAAACGAAACAAATCGTGCCTTCGCTGTCGATCTCCTGTCCCTCGAACATAACTGTTGGACAATTACGTAAGGATTATCGTGATGTAAACGGTAGAAGGCTTCCTTATGCTGAGATCGGTTATAAGACCGCTGAGGATTTCGTTAACAGCTTGAACGACGAATGAATGGATGCCTAACCTCAACGAACATGGATTAGGACTTGTTTTAATCGTAGCTTGAAAAGTTTGGCGGCGAAGGTTTACATGTGAAGATCGACCGACGTTTCTGTCTTCGCCGACATGTCTGCATCATCTGTATACGTGTGTTTTCTGATGTACCCGTGCACGAGGGCGACGAAGAGAAACGGCAGGGGAAAGACGACTGGCCAGCGAACGGCGAAGCTTGTGTGTGTGTATATGGTGCGCGTTACCGAAGGATACTTGTACGCGAAACCTGGATTATATGCGATTGTTCGGACACCATCTTCGTCGTCGCCGACCTCCGGGACATAGCCGAGGAGGAGGCGGTGACCGGCGACCTCACCCCGTTCTACACAAGATCGGAAACAGGCTAGACGTCGTCAGGTAGCGAGAGGAGGAGACTCTGTCGAAGGTGAGTGCAGGATCTGTTTTCTTGGCCTTTTCGGTAGTTAGAGCGTGTTAGAGATAGCTCGAAATAGAAGAAGCGCGCTCTGTTTACGTAGGAGCGGCGTCGGAGAAAGCGTTGCCTAATTAGTCTTGTTAATCGGGCTTTTCTTTGGTCGTTGTCGACGAGTGTCGTTAGAATAGGGCTTGCTGACCGTTAAACGCGCGACAGGCTTAGCGGAGAGAGCGGCACGAGTCCTGACGGCGCTCCCCAGGAAGTGGTCGGTGGAGAGGTGACACCCTCGTGTTTGGTGGCTTTTCTTTGGTCGTTGTCGACGAGTGGCGTTAGAATAGGGCTTCATTTGGGCAAGACTGCCGTTAAACGCTCCGACAGAATTAGCGAAGAATTTTAAATTTTACCCCATTTTTGAGGGTCTCGAAAAGTTCACATATAGTCATTTTGGGGGGCCTATATCTCGCGAAGGCGCGCACGTAGACCCATAGTTCATTAGACTTTTTTTGTTCCTATCAGTATGCTCTACAGCTCTGTTAAAGTCCCAACCGCGTCAATTCGGACGTAGAATTGTACCCACTAAAAACCATAAATGTTTCGAAATTATAAGTAGATAATTATACGTACAAATAAATTAGTACATCTATAATACATGCCTTCATTTTATATCCAAACAAAGATCAGTTCTTGCAGATTGTCAAAAATAAATTATTTTCAACTTTTCTTTCTGTAAAGTAGCATATTCTGAAAAACAAGTTCTATATTCAGAGTAAAATTTCCACCTTTTATCCGTTAAAAACAACGCAAAATGTATGATCCACGTAATAAAAATTTATCGCAGTGAACTTCGAAAAAACGAGAAACACAGAAAAATCCAAACCGCACTCTATAAATATTTGCCGCCAATTGATTCATATAGTGATGCTCCTTGAAAAATTTTATCACATGACGAAAAGTTTTAGAATAAATGCTAAAAGTTTTAAAAAATTCTTTCGTGAAACCCGATGAATTTAATTAATACACAATAACTAAATCTGTTTAATAAAATTAATAATTTACCGCTATAATTATGCAAATTAGATATAAAAAAGATCACTGCGCAAATTTTCCCGCCAACTATACGTCATGGGAAAACTTACGATGTCAAATGGATTGAAGCTTTCCCACTAAACACTAAAAATTTTATATATTATTTAATTAATCCAGTCAAATTTAAATAATATAAATTGTCTAGATCTGTTTAATAAAGATTAGTAATGTACTATCACTAATATGCAAATTAGATATGACAAAGATCAATGTGGGAAAATTTCCGCCAAGATAAAAATAGCTTTCGGTCACATGATCACCAAGAAATACGAAGAAATATGTCTAAAGTTTGATATTTGTGTACATATTAATAGATTTTAACTAATATCATCGTTTAAAATTTAATGTTTTTGTAAAAATTAGTAAACTGTAACAAATTTCATCAAAGACAACAGAATAATTTTCAGCTTATAAAAACTCTACAATAAATTATTATTTCTTCGAAATACGTCGATATGCACAAATAAATAATAAATATGTAATAATTCTTTTATCCAGTTTAAGTGGATATTGTAAAAATTAAGCTATTTAATTTGTTTGGCCTTTATCAATTTAGTTTCCGAATATTTTACTGTAAAATTCCATTTACTAAACAGAAACAAAGACAAGCTATTAATTATAAACAGGACAATACAATAATTTTTACGTAAATTGAGTGTAAATACAGAAAAAAACGAATTATATCAAAGATGGGACAAGCTTTCATCCCAGAACAGAGCTTATAATTAGTTTCATTTTCAGCCTGTTCCTACTTCAATGTTTTATGTTGGTAAAAAGTTAATGTTTTAAGATGTTCTTAGTGAAGAAACATAAAAGTATCAAAATATAATATTCACACACACAAAACTATTCATGTATGTCGACATTAGAAATTTGAAATCAATTATAGAATGTCCTGGATAGAGATATCGTGTGATTGTGTGTTTCTTCTGTCTTATGTTGTTTTTCTACGTGAAAATAAGATATCTTTTAGAACTATTGATAATATAAACATTTTGTTTCGTTATATATTACCTTCAATTACAGATGCAAAGTTTAATACATGGAGCATGTGAGAAAGTGTTATTGTATCGTTTATTACATTTTTATGAATACATCTGAGACTAATGACAATATATATTAACCTAGTTTAAGTGTCAATATTTTATTTAGAATCATTTTAAACGTTATTATTACATCGAATTATGAAATGGAATATTCCAAGTATAAGAGTAAGAGGGAGGGGACAGAAGCCATGCGTGGGAAAAAAATGTGTTTTTATCTAAATTATAATAAAATTTACTTATATCTACGAGAGATATCGACAATTTTCTTCTGGAAAAATGTATCTTGATAAAATTAATTATCTCTATGAATGAAACTTTCAATAATAGATTAGTTACAATGACTAAGAAAGGAACTTTCTTACCCTTTCTGTAGTATGTCTTGTGTATTAAACATAGTTTCCTAGATTATAGCATAATAATGTGTAAAAAAACTAAAAATTGTTAATTTGTAAACGCAGATACTATCACATAAAAAGCATACTGTACCCTCTGTATATTTAATGTCAGTTACTCGCGATTGAATTTTTCTAAATAAACCTGTTTAATCCGTAATTTGACAGAAAGAAATTGTTTATGGCCGTATTTCATATATCTAATGTTTTTCTCGTGATATTATTTCAAATATCGCAAAAAAATATACATTTCTGATGTGGACATACATCAATATTTTTATTTTTGAATATTATATTTCGATACTTTTATCTTTCTTCACTAAGAACAATGTACTTTTATTTTAAAAAATTAACTTTTTACCAAGATAAAACAGTCAAAGTGGGAACCAGGCTGAGAATGACAATGAGTATACGAGCTCTGTTCGAGGGATGTCAGCTTATTCGTCCCATCTTTGATATAATTCGTTTTTTCTGTATTTACACTCAATTTACGTAAAAATTATTCTATTGTCCTGTTTATAGTTAATAGCTTGTCTTTGTTTCTGTTTAGTAAATGGAATTTCACAGTAAAATATTCGGAAACTAAATTATAAAGGCCAAACAAATTAAATAGCTTAATTTTTACAATATCCACTTAAACTGGATAAAAGCATTATTACATATTTATTATTTATTCGTGCATATCGACTTCTTTCGAAGAAATAATCATTTATTGTAGAGTTTTTATAAGCTGAAAATTATTCTGTTGTCTTTGATGAAATTTGTTACAGTTTACTCATTTTTACAGAAACATTAAATTTTAAACGATGATATTAGTTAAAATGTATTATTTTGTACACAAACATTAAATTTTAGGCATATTTCTTCGTATTTCTTGGTGATCAGGTGACCGAAAGCTATTTTTATCTTGGCGGGAATTTTCCCACATTGATCTTTGTCATATCTAATTTGCATATTAGTGATAGTACATTACTAATCTTTATTAAACAGATCTAGACATTTTATATTATTTAAATTTGACTGGATTAATTAAATAATTATATAAAATTTTCAGTGTTTAGTGGGAAAGCTTCAATCCATTTGACATCGTAAGTTCTCCCATGACGTATAGTTGGCGGGAGAATTTGCGCAGTGATCTTTTTTATATCTAATTTGCATAATTAAGCGGTAAATTATTAATCTTTATTAAACAGATTTAGTTATTGTGTATTAATTAAATTTATCGGGTTTCACGAAAGAATTTTTTAAAACTTTTAGCATTTATTCTAAAACTTTTCGTCATGTGATAAAATTTTTCAAGGAGCATCACTATATGAATTAATTGGCGCCAGATTTTTATAGTGTGCGGTTTGATTTTTCTGTGTTTCTTGTGTTTTCGAAGTTTACTGCGATAAATTTTTATTACGTGGATTCATACATTTTGCGTTGTTTTTAACGGATAAAAGGTGGAAATTTACTCTGAATATAGAACTTGTTTTTCAGAATATGCTACTTTACAGAAAGAAAAGTTGAAAATAATTTATTTTCGACAATTTGGGAGAACTGGCTTTTGGATATAACATGGATATAAATGAAAGTATGTATTATTGGGCTACTAATTTATTTGTGTTTATGTGTATTGTTGTACTGTAACTTTCTTTGTTTTACTATGTTAGAGAAAGTAGGACATAAAACTGTCGGCTTTTTCAGAGTGAAGCGGACCCTCTCAGTAAAGTGTGTTTTAGGGAAGTTGTGCTTTTTTTTCTGATGCATGCCAATGGTGAAAATTGTTTTTAAAATTAAATATCGGTCAATGACGATAACATATGTTATAAATGTGAAAATGAATATAAAAATATTTTTACATTTTTTTATTGTTTTGTTGTTTCTTAAAGTTTAATTTATTTAAATTTATTATATGTAAATTTAGTTTATTTACAAAATGCTAATATTTTAATCCGCTTTAATATTTCGGTGTAAATTTGAACAACAAATTTTAAAATTTTAAATAAAAGATATACTGAAATTTTCTTTTATTTACAATGATTACGTTACTTCTACAGAAAGTAGAACACGAGACGACCTTCACCCACATTTCAGTCTGGAAGGGAAAGGTAGCCAGGCGTCGTAGTTGTAAACGTGACAACCTTTACGTCATCTATTGTTGTGGATAAAATTCGTTAACTGTCAGTTACATTTTCTTGAATTTGATTCGCAGGTTGGAAAAACTCGTCATGACTTAAATGCCTAAAACTTTAAAAAATTATATAAAATTGAAAATAAATTCAAAAGTTTTGAAAAAATCGTATTGGATGGAAAATCAAAAAAGAATTTAATATAAATTTGAAAAAAAAAATTTTAGCAAAAAATTACCGCGAAAAAAATTCATATATAAAAAAATTATGTGACAATAAAGAACGATTTTTTCTTTACAAGACGTAACTGTTTAAAATTTTTTTTCCTAAACGGAAACGAGAAAAACGCGTGGGAAAATTCTTAAAAAATTTCCCACGATTTATCTCCACAACTAACTGGTAGTGCAGCGTCCGACTGTTCCACTGTTAAGAGGATATGATATAGAATATTGAGATATACACTGTGTACAAGTGTTATATAGTATACAATAATAATTAGATATAATTGCAATAATTTCAATATAGATATTGGTAGAATCACTTTTAATCACTTATAATTGCAATATAGATATTGGTAGAATCACTTTTCCGTAAAATATTTTAATGATGATTGTTGGAGTTACGAGGGGGTCGATGAGAGCTGTGAGATGGCAGTGGATCCGGGAATGAAGTGCAAGAGGCTTGTTGCGATGGGTCGGTCGATGTCAAAGAGGCTCGATTGATATCATAGAAAGTTTGCTCTAGATCAGGAGTGCAGTTATGATTTATTGGCAGCACGAGGGTCATTGGAACAGTTTGACGGGTTTGTGATTGGGCGAAGCGTATGGCCGCTTGTAAGGCCGTTCGGTTGACTTCGTTGGTCGGTGGTGGTAGGGAGGGTGAAGGTATGTTCTGCCATTCATTATCGTCGGCCATCTATAAAGGGGAAATATTAAGTATAAATTTAAAATTGTGTTGATGGCCAAAAAAATTATGAGAAGTTAGGGAAATCTCGAAGCACGGTATAGGGTGAGGGGAGGGGGGTTATCTCTGTAGACCTTTTGGATAATGGAGCTCCATCGTAAGATATGATCTCCTTTTCTGAATTTAATGTTATAACGGAGTTTGGAATGGGAGGTCGAGTTTTCTAAAAAGTAAAGGTTGATAGCAAAGGAGGGGCGATCAGAAGAGGAGATGATTACGAGAATGGTTTGAGAGTAGCATTCTAAAATAGCAGCCCAATTGCCTCGTATAGTTTGAGTATCAATCCCTCCAAAAAATATGATATCTCGTTTTGATGGTCGGTACTTGGGGATGTGATGTTGTAAGATGTCGGCGGAGGTGTGAGCGTGTGCCTTCCCAGGAACAGTTAGAAGATCGGAAAGGACAGGAAAGAGGTCTAAAATGACAGGATTCCTGGTGAGTGCGCCGGTTGTCGTCTTGGAGTAGTTCGGGACATCCATAAGGTTGGTAATCACAAGGCGGTTGTAATGTGTTAGCGATTTGTTCGGCGATTAAACTTCGAATATGTCCTAGTGGTTCCCGGCAGGTGTGGCAGACCGTGATACGTGGTTGACAATCAGAGCAGACAAGGTGGCGGTTGGTGCATTGGTAAATAGGAGGCCGCACTTGGGCGTAGCAGATAAGGCAAGTTAATAGGGTGACTAAAGTCAAATCCAAGTCGGTGCTCATGTTTAATGTCTGTAAGAAAGATAAAGAAATAGTTGTATTGAATGTAGGAGGAAAACATTCGTACATTGATATAAAGGAAGACGAGAACAATTTGAAGTTTATAGAAAAATAGTAACTATACAGAAGGGTTAAGGGACCTGTTAAGGTAGATAATTTGGTTACATGCGAGGGGGTGTTCGGTTTCCCGCGGGTGGAGAAGCCCTGTTTGTAGTCGATGGAGAACGTTCAAGTAACTCCAGGGATGGACTGGTGGAACTGGCACGGCGGGCCTGCGAGCAGCCAGTCACACGACATCGGTAGATAGTGACGAGGAGCCCCTTTATTCCCAGGTTGGCGATGATGGAACTTAAGATAATGATAGTGGATGATGGAAAAGTGGTTAGACGTGGGGTATAATGGTGTTGAGTAGAGAGAAGTCGTTCCAGGTCAAGTTCCATTCTATTTAAAGACTTGTCAGCTCGTAATATCTCTGGGTCAGTTGACATTGTGTGGGCAAGTTGGGTCTGGGCTAAGTGAGTTCGAACTAGCTCTAGTTCTGTTTCGTTGATGATATTCTCGATGGGAGGTATAATGAAGTGTCGGATAGTTTGAACTTGAATAGGTGATTTTCGTTGAAAATGAGATGTGAGGATGATTCCGGGAAGATAGCCCTCGCAAGCTTCTGGAAGGTATAAAATACCCGTAATGTTTATCTTCGTGATTGTAACTGAAGTTTCGTCCTGTCGGGGAAGGACATTTAATAGTTAAACTCGTGGGAGTAGGTACCGAATATGTCCAGTTTCCTTGGTTGTCAATTCGTCGGAAAATGTGTGAGTAGGACCTCGTTAAACGTCTAGGACATAGGCAATTGATAGATTTTTCGTCTCCGAGTTATAAAGAATATTCGCAGCTTTGTCGTGGCGACCGCCATATAGGAACATTAGGTGAACATATGGTGATAGGAGTTGTTTGGCATTGAGTTAGATCATAACGAGTTAATAACATGTACGATTCGCGATTTCTCGATAAGGCAATAACTGGATAGGAGTTGATATAGTAGACGAAAGCCTTAATAGTTGGATAATATACTGGCAATCGTATAATCTCATAGATATCGAAATATCCCGTAGGAGTAATAAAGAATATTTTAACGAAAACACGAAGTAATGCAGGTAGTGCAACAGCGGTTATAGATGTCCATTGGTAATATTTAAACATAGTTTCTTTTTGAGGGGTTTCTAGGAAAGAGTATCCCTCAGGTAGATGAAGTTGTATTTCCTTAAGGGCGGTTAATAACATTTCTTCAGGAAGGAAATAGGTACTGAGCCGACCTTGTTCCAAAGTTTCAATGGCATTACATATCTCCAGTACTAGAGTTTGAAATTCCCGAACGGAGAATTCGATAGATCGTACAGCTGATTCAAAAGCTAAGTAATATTGTTGCTGCATCACTGCTTCTTCAATGAGCGCTTGTTTTTTCATTAATAAGTTAATCTGTTGTCGATTGGTTTTAGCGATGCGAAAGGTATCATTAAGTAAGGTAGCTTGCGACTGCAGGAGGTGAATGAATTCTTCATTTGTTTCCGATAATTGAGATAATTGGTCGTTAAGAGCTTCGATGTCGTCTGAGGTGGCGGTCCCGAATAAATATTCTAAAATTTTGCCTCCAGCGTTAATTAATCCTCGTTTCCCTCGAGTGTGGTCATCAAAGGTTACTAAGGTCTAAAAATAAATAAATAACGACTAACCCGTTACAAAGCTATACATTCACAAGAGCCGAATTATCGGGCTAGAGTTGGCTATAATAAATAAATAATTAATAAGACAATTTGGCACTAGAGCTTGGCGTTAGGCGCCATCTCTTACTAAACTTAATAATTATAATTAAATTAAATAAATAATTTTAATAATTTGGAACTGGAGGAAAAGAAATCGGCCCGAAGCGGAACTCGAACCCGCAACTTCTGCTATCCGTGCAGACACGTTACCAGTTACGCTACCCGGACCTTCAGTCCTATCGCCTCCTCCAGATAGCGTAAGGTCCGGGTAGCGTCAGTTTTATTAAAGAGAGTAAATATCACAAAAAATCATTTATAACTTCTAAATTATAATAGTATATAAAGAATCACAAAAATAAAAGAACAAAGAACATCTTATTTATTTAAATCACAAAAAAGTGTAAATATCACTATTCAGTCTGTGGTATTATTACAAAGTTTTGAAATGTGATCTTAAAAAGCATAATGCATCAACTGTACTGTCATTTAGCCTGGAACATAATTTTGTGCAAAAATTACTAGCTGTCGAAAACGCCTTTTCAGCATCCACGCTAGTTGGTGGTACTGTTATCAATGGGCGATGTACTTTTTTCAAGTATTTACCTCTAAATCCCTCATCTTCAAATAAATCGATTTCTCGTCGGATGGTTTTGGATATAACTGATTTCTGTATTGTATTTTTGTTTGTTTAAATTTTTTTAGTTATTGCTAATTCTAATTTTTGTTCAAGAGACTATTCCTTTTCACTATCGACATTAGTGTCATTCGATAACTCTACCGAATTCTTCTGAATGTGGATAGGATTGTGGATAAAAATTTTAAGAAAATTTACTATAAACTGATCAAATTTGAATTGGTTAGTCACTTTTCTTCTTTTTTATTTTCATTTTTAAAATAATTATAATTATGTAAATACCGTAAGACATTTTCTATTTCGGTATGCCTTTCTTCTGTGCGATTTATCAATGTAATATATAATTCTTCAGATAGTGATGTGTGCTGTTCTCTTAGTGACTGCAACATGAAATTTGTTGTTGCATTAGCTGTTAATAAATTAGAATCTCTCCGACATAATGCCTTTACAGCCAGTTTTATTGGAAGTAGAGCTGATACAGTTCTGGATATTAAGTCGAATTCACTATCGGAAAAATTAATTCGCAGGTTTAAGTCGATTATTGCTTTTTGGATTGGATTTTTCAGTTTCAAAAATTGTTCCATCATTAGGAGTAAACTGTTCCAACGTGTTTTAGAATCTAATATTAACATATGTTCTGTTTTATTTTCAGTTAGTATATATTTTTGTAATAAGGCATTTTTTGTAGGGGAACGTTTAAATATCTTAACAATTTTTCCAACTTTATTAATTATAGGTAACAATTCTTGATGAGTTAATATTTCATTTTCATTAGCGATATCTTCTTCAACAATTACATTGTCATTATGTTCATTGTCAGTATCACCCCCACTCTCTTCAAAGTCGGAATCAGAAGTATTTGGGTTCTTCTGTTCTTTATTTTTTTGGTATAATACATCTATTACTCCTAATTGAATTCCATGAGCATAGCACAATTGCTGAATTGCACCAATCAACTTTCCAACTTTTTTCATAACCGTTGCTCCATCAGTCGTTATGGATAAAATATCTTCTTTCAGGGATAATCCATGTTTCCCTAATTTAGATTTAAGCATTTCCGCACATTTTTCGGCTGGCATAATTCCCCAGACATGTGTAAGTCCTATATTCAAAATTTTTTTTCAGAATGAATATTTATATTTAAATAGCGTCTATTTCTTACACTTGTCCATTCATCAAATGTAAGACTAAATTTTTCACCATTTACTTTTAATTGCATTAACTCGTGTTTCAAAGAATTGCAAACACCGTTACTGTAGTTTATAACAGTTCTTATAGTATTAATCGATGTTGGTAGATTTTTAAAATCTCTGGCGGATAGTGATTTTCTTAATTCAGTAGAAGTGCAAAACACTCAAAATGGCAAACAGTCTAATGCTGTCATTTTACTTATAATTTCATCCAAATTATTATTTTTTTTCAAAATAATCTAAAATCCCTGATGGCTTGGGCTTAGAAACTGTGCTTAAATTTGTATCTTCATCGCAATTAGATTCTTTCCTTTTTAACAAATTTGTATCATGTTTTGTTTTTAAATGAGTATGGAGACCTCTTGTACTTCCTCCATTCAATTTAATAACTCTTGAACATTTTTTACATTGTGCCACCATATTCTTTTCGTCATATAAATAATGAAAGTAAACCGAAGTATTATCAACAGATTTTTTTATGTTCTTTAAAGTTATTCTTATTCATTATTATGGGTTTATTAATTATGAGTATATAATAAATCTGAAAAATATTTTGAACCCTAAAGTATGATATGCAAATACAATGTGAATAACAAACTCACCAATTTAAAAAAAAATGTCTAAATTTTTCGAAATAGTCCGCACTTTCTTCACAATTACAACCTTGTTTTCACAGATACGAATATCAGACTACGAATCCTGCACGTGTGCAGTATCGCTCTGAGCTGTAATAGGACAGTTTTGGCCCGCCTCCTTGGGTGATTTACATATTGATCACTTCTCTAGACTGTACGATGCAAATTTGTATTCACAGTCTAATTCATATCACCCGTTAGGGAGACATAAAAACAAAAACGTATACTATTTTGCTATATTGGCGACCCCTGAACATATAGTGGAGACAATTTAAAAAATTTCTAGTAAATACCGAAAAAACGGTATTTAAACTTGTGAATACCGGTATTACAAAATTGTACAAATGACTCAAAATCCCGGTATTCGGTATACCGGTATTGCAATCCCTAGACACAAGATTTGTTTTAAACTCTTTCCGCCTTGTGGGCACTAAGAGGGCCTCTTTTAGCAAAGCCCATTATGGGTTCGGCCAGGCCCACAATGGGGCAGCCAGATGGTGAGAGACTGGGTATGGTCCCATCCCTCACCACCCAAACGGACAGACAAACCATATCCAGACAGCATGCCCCAGGAAATTCCTGGGGATTTATTAACCTCTTTCCCACAGCAGAAGTCTTCCACCTCGACCGTTCGGCCATCCGGGCGTCAGAGGGACACAAGTAGAATCTTTTCCAGACCCAGATTCTTTGACGAAGAAGTTAGTTATTTTCTCATTTGTTCGAAGGCAGCAGCGAGAATTGTGGCATAGGCTCTTCCTTAAACACTAAATTTCACTATATCCTGTGGAATCACTGGAATCTCGATGCACAGTATCGAAGGCTTATCGAAAATCGATGAATCCGTTCATCCAGATGGCCGTTTGTCCAATCAACCTCCCACTTTAATTTCAAATATTACAATATTTATAATTATTTGGTTATATATGTAAGTAAAAGTAATGATTTAAATAATCTACATACACCAGATTGATAGCTTTGACCATTTATAATATAAATATATGCCTATATGCATGGGGTAATTTTTGAAGTCCAAGTCACTGTCAGAAGCATTTATGTCAAAATAGTCGGAATTATAGAAATTTGTAGCTTTTCCCGACAGCAGCAAAAAGTTTGGAAACCAATGGTTTGGTTAATTTGGTTACAGCAACACGACGCGTGAACGTCCTTATAAAGGGATTGCCATGAGGACTTTTATGAGAAGCTGGCATCTATTCAGGTGTTACTAACGTGAAAAAAATCCGTCAAACTCTAGTGGCCTGCCCCTTTGTCAAGTGTAAACACACGACAAAATACCAGTGTTTAGTGGATTTAACTACTCTCCCGCTGGTGGTCACATGACAAAAAGTTTAGAAAAAAAAACTGTAAATATGTGAAATTGTCAGATTAGTGTTGCTAGTACTAGATGCAAATATTAATTTAATACATGGTTTGCTAAAATTAGCTGTATAAATTTTAAACATTTATGTATTGCGTAATCGAGAAACATTCCTATGTACAGTACTTATATTTAAAAATTCCTTATACGTATTTATTCTTAAATTAAGTCATATTTTTATCTAGAATATTTATATATCAGGTTTTATTAATATGCAATTCGAACAATTACGTTTTAGCTGATTTTGGTTAAAATAGTAGATTAGAAAGTAAGTTATATTTAAACGTTTAAGTGATGGTAATAATACATTTCTGTATAATTTATTGTTATTCGATATTTTCAAAATATACATTAAATCTATACTGGAATATCTTCTAAAACTAAATGAAACTAATATCTTAAAACGTACAGCAAATAAAATATCGGAAGGATAAACAATATATACTTAAATAATTAGAAATACTTCTGAGAATCTAGCATTGTGTAGCTGTTAGGATTTCTACGTGAATTCATATTGTAAACAGACAAAGGAACAAATATCAAACAAAGAATTAGTTCGGAATTTTATATAGTAGAAAATATTTAATGCAGCACAGACTAATCAATGTCTGCTCACTTAGAGAAAATTCCCACTACGAGCATGAACGTCACTTCCTGACTGCAATGTAAGTGCGATCATCGATTTCAAATCGGTAAAATGTTTATTCTACGGCTAATGTTTTCGCAAAATTAGTAGCGTATACTTTCCGTCAAAACATAAAACAAACGTAATCAAAATTACATCTGAATTGGACAAAAATTGCAGCAGTTATAACGAATTAGACAAGGATTTTTATCTATGATATCATAATTCAAAATATTTTTTCATGTTCATAAAGTTATTCTTAATTTTTATAATTATGATTATATAAAGGAGAACCAGCTACACTTTATCCTTGAAGTTAAACCGGAAATTCAACTGACTCTATACATCAGAAAATTCTTCTCTGCCGTAATTTTCCATTTTAAATACGACGTAGATAGTTCTTACATCAAAGATTATTATAATTATTCAAGAAGACATGATATCCAGCATTAGCTCTAATAACGTAAGTTTTAAACAAAAAATATGTCTGAAATGCTTACTCTCATCATTCACCTCAATGTCAATGATATACGGATGGCATTTCTTTAATCCCTGTTCATGTGTCATACGAAGCCACAATTGTTTGCAGAAACTTTTAAAGAGATTTTACTTATCTTTCATCGAATTTATGAACTGGATGCATTTCTTTCTTTCTTTTAGCCAGACAATTCCTTTTATGCCAAGTAAAATACCCTGTATATCCTGGTATTCGATTGTCGACAACGACATCTTTGTCAAAGTGGGCGTCTGTATTTTTGCCTTGGCGTTTGCCGTAATATTCAGCATCGTCAGAAGAGTAAAATTAAATACAAAAATTAAAGTAAGGAAGTCGAATTACTTTTGCCAAAATCAGCTCTTTTCTATCATCAATCACATAGAAATTGCCACGATAATTTTAACAATAATTATTACATCATGGCTTCAGCTGATAAACGTATTTTTCTTTTATCACGATGTGAAGAAAAAAGAATTATTCCAGCTTGAAGCATTTTTTTGTAGCGTTGAAGTTGGAATATATATGACTGTAATGAATGGAGGATTAGTGTACCTCGGTTTCTTTATCATCTTGATTATTGTTACTTTAACGATAGGATTCCGGAGTGTATCAGAAGATTTGTACCTACTGAGGAAAGGCAATCCAAACTTGGAACTTGATTTGGAAGAAATTATGGCACAGCACCATGAAATTTGGACATACACCAATCAATTCAACGGACCATTGAATTATGTATTAACAATTCTGTATGCTACTTTATTAACAGAAACGTGTCTAATTTATTTTACTGCAATTTTCTCCAAAGTGGAATTCGCAATAAAAGTGTTTATTTCTCTAATTTGTGCTATAATAACTTTTGTATGTATTTTATCAGGATTCTTGGCGTCTGTTTTTACGTCAAACGTAAGGAATTTTATTAAAATAAAAATAATTTAACTTATGGATTTGATTAAACGTTTTCCTTTTTTTTTTTTTTTTTTTTTTTTTTGTCTTTCAGATGCAAACATCTTTTCAAGATATAAGAAGATTTGCCGATTGCGATCTGAGTTTTGAACAGAAATGGAAGGTACAGTGTTTTAAATTTGTTCTTTTTATGAATATCTGTTAGTTTTTTGTAAAATTAACATACGCTTATAACAATCAATTATGTACAGATGCTGAATTTTATGAAGAGATTTGGCAAAGTATCTCTATGCATATCCATGAATGATTACTTCAACGTTACCAAGAAATTTCCGATTAAAGTATATTTACTATATTTTATAATATTAATTATGAAAGTCTTGTATTCATATATTTAATTTTTGAAATTTTTCAGATGGCGAGTTCACTTTATTCTGTATTTTCTGCTCTTCTCAAACTCAGAACAGCTTTGAGACTTAAAAATTGATATTTGTTTTATAAATGTTAATACTAAAATAAATGTGAAAATCGGGAGTTAATTTTGAGAACATTTAAAGTACAGGATGTTTTTCTTAAACTGACGGTACTCCGAAACATCTGTAGAGCAATCTAACAGCCGGACTGACGCCTAATTTGGGAGAGTGACTAAGGACGACATGGGAAAGAGTTTCCGCGAAAAAAGTAGTATCCAAATTCGCCGGTAAGGGTAAATTTGGCGCTGTTGCATCGAAACTATTTAAATATTTTGTAAAGCAGTAGCTAGACATGTTTAGTAAATCGAGATAGACATTCTAATATGTTTATTTCTGTCAACATTTATATAAATCGCATATTTCCATTAAACGGTCTGCAATTCATCAATTAAGTATTTCTATAATAAAATACAATCATTTCATATACTGTCTATAAATTGCAATTCTCACATGTAATCGAAACTTAACAAAAATAATTCTGATTGTGTAAATGTAAAGTCTTTGTTCTATGAAAATCGTTTCCTAAATTAATTAAATCAATAAAATTTATTTCAATCAAAACGTTGTGTTTATTTATGCGTCTTATCATTTGATGCACAAAATGTACCAGGGTTTCTCAAACGGGATCCTGGGATCCCGGGATCGCGGTTGTTTTTTTTAACCAGGGAAATATTCCGGGTAATCCCACAAATTTCTTAAAAATTCACTTTTTTCTTATTTTGTGTTAAAGTTCAGGAAATTTTGCAAATACAAGGTATAATTAACTCATAAACTGTCAGAATACATTTGAATTTATTAATTTTAAACCTACTTATTAGTTTTTTTTAATTTTTGCTCGTTATGGCACGTCACAAATGGTCAATAATCAATACGTAGCTTATTTGTGGCAGGACTCTCAAAATTCTTTACCAGTAAAATCTGGAATAATTGTGCTTATGCTGTCTTAATTTTTAACCATGCCCAGTAGCTTCAATGACTGCGTAACGCCAAGCTGTGCAAATTGGGCAAGGACACAAACGAGTACCAAGTCAGCAAGTATGAAGTTTTTTTTCATAATCTGATTATGAAAGACAAACGAACTGCCGAATTATTGGGCTATGATGTTTCTATTAAAGTAGTCGAGGTAGACAAATCAAGAATACTAGAGAACAAAAGAAGTACTACAATCTCGAAAACGAACTAGAAATCTTTCAGGATACAGGTGAAAAACACATAATATTTGTGTTCTCTTAAATGCATTAAAGACAATTCCATCCGCATGAATTGAATTGGAAAGGGCATTCTCGGTAGCAAGACTTATCATTACTAAAATAAGAATTAGATTGAGTGCTCCGAGTATCGACCATCTTCGCTTTTTAAAATCTTATAAAAATTTACAATATTTTGTATTATATTTTATTTAAAAACTCAAAAATTACCTTTTAAGTTAGAGGTTTGATCTAAATTCATTTTTCTTTAAATTTTCAACTCAATTCAAAGTCATTTTTTTGTTGTTGTATGCAGTTTCCAGCAAACTTTAATAAATTTTTTCTATTTGTGAAAATGTCTACGTAATTCAAAGGTAATTTTTAATGTATATTTTACACAGCATTACTAATATGATTTTGGAAGTTGCAGAACGTATTAAATTACTTTAAAAACGAAAAATAATTATATCATTTGATTTCATGATGTTTTGTATATCTTAAAAATAATTAGTTTTGTCCCGGGATTTCCCGGGATCCCGGGAAACAGTTCACTTTTATCTCGGAATCTCGCGACAAGCAAAAGACCGGAAAATGAGAAACCCGTAATCCACATCTCTTATGGAGTATTTTCCTAAGTTGGAGTACAAAAAATATTATTGGGTACAAAATCCATTCACAGTAACAAAAAAAAAACCCAACAGGATTTCTGTCAGTGGATTATGAGAAATTAATAGAAATTACATTTGGTAATCAGTTAAAAGCTAAATTTGAAGAAGTGCCTTTAGATGTGTAAGATCCGAAAATCTTGAACGTAAAGTTTTAATAAATTATATCCGAATTAATAATTACCCCTTTCTTATATTCGGATATAATCCGATTATAATACGAATTATAATAAAATTGTTCCCTATATTGAATCAAAAATTTTCCTATTATAAACAACCTGCCTAAAAACGGTCCTGGACGAGAAAATATGCGTCCCTCACCGTATAACTGTCAACTATCCATTGATTTTACGCTGAGTACAAATCATCTTGCAACTTAAGTTTATAGTTAGCGCCCGAATCGCCGTATTGTTTCCAATTTCGGGAACACCTATGGCCTAAGCACATGCACGTGACTAACTTTCCCAGCAAAAAGCTATATAAGATGCTTCTTTTCCCCCCTCTGGGAAGTCAATCATTGATTTAGATCGAGTCGCGATCTTACCCGTTGTGCTTACGGAAGATATTTGACTTTTGTGCCTCAAGTGCCACCGACTCTTCCCTTGAAAGGAATATTCGATCATCGTGACCGACAGAATATTGAAAATACTAATTGTCTAAGAGGTATGGAACCTATTTATGTGAGCTCTTTCTCTCTCCCCTTCGCGTGGTAGAGATATATAGTTTTTTATATATGTCAACCCGTTAATGTCAGATTTTGTAACGTATTTTTTTATTAAATCGTTGTTATCCTGTTAAATGGTGTCTTGTTTGCTCGAATATTCGCTTATCGCCTTACCACGACTCCACCTTCCCTCCTACACTCGACCGGATGAAAAGTAGTCTAGTCCCTACAGAATCCAAACCGACAAAACATCTCTGACTCGTGGGCAAGTCCCTCCGACTTGTTACCCGAAATTAGACAGAGGTCTGACCTCGTCGTCCCTCCTCGGTACTTACAAATTGGTTTTTCAGGAGTGGGGTTTCGACTTTTTCGTAACCGTGGTAAGGCGAACGAAAAGGCTATATCCGAGCAACATGACCGAATCGAATTAGGTCTCTTTTCCTACCTTAGATACTAGAATTGAGCCGTAAACGCAATGGAGGCCAATCCCCATCCTGCGGCTGGGCTAGGCAACCCAAATCCAAATCCAGCGCCGATCCCACTCACGTTGGGCGGTCTGGGCGGTATTATACCCTTATTGCCCGTATTTACGGGAGAAGCAGGTGGTCTTAGAATAACTGATTTTTTCGATTCTTTGGCGGACGTTATCAAGGTCGCCGCCTGGTCAAAGGCACAAATGTTAGCGGTAGCTAAGCTAAAACTTACGGGGATAGCTAGAGAATTTGTCCGAAAGGACAGACGAATTAAAGAAGTCGATGACTTCGACGAGTTTAAGAGACTGATGATAGCCCGCTTTGAACGCGAGCCATTTACCTTTAGATTATCAAAATTTTATGCCTGCGTCCAAAAACCGGACGAGGATGTACAGACCTATGCCGCTAGACTCCAAGCGCTGGCAATGGAGATAGAGATCGAGCCCGGCGCGAATGCCGCGGAAACCGCTATTATTAAAAGAGTCCAAAGCAAGGAACTTCACGAGAGACTCAAGGCACAATTTTTAAACGGGATTGATATCCGGATTCGAAAACGAACTATGAGCAGACAACCTGCAACGTTCGATGAGGCTTTACAAATCGCTATTAGCGAAGAAATAATCGAGAATTTCACCACACACCCGCGAGGGATCATGCGTACAATTAGGGAAAACGATAGATCAACCGATTTTCCCCCTCTTTAGATGATCTACAACGTTTAACCGCAGCGATGGAGGAGCTTAAAACTCGAATGGATAGTTAAAACGCGACTCTTCTCGCAACAATTCTCGAAACCCTATCTCCGGACAGAATAATCGAGGAAACTTTAAGACGAGGTAGATTTATACATTAAACTTATACATTGACATGGATCTAATACTGTATACGAATCACAGAAACGATCAGCAGCAGCTTCCAATTCTGTATTTTTGTTTTGCTGCGTATGAAGTGGTGTTAAATATCGCATCTTCTGAACAGAACTGGAAAGCTGTTTCATATCAAAAGCAAAGGCAGGTTGACGTTGTATTTAAGATTCTAGCTGCATGATATATTCTAATATCAGACTGTTGAGCAGATGGAGCTATTTCACATCATTTGGCATCGCCATTTTTAAAATTTACTTTATTTCATTCAACAAACGCATGCGAATGTGAAATCTGGAAGTTAAGAACTAAAATTTCTGAATTATTTCACTCCAGTTATAAACGACTTAATCAACAACATTCCATACCCGAGAAATTGTTGACTCTTGACTGGCAACGATCGTCCCCTAACTGTCAACAAGCCGTTATTCCTTCGGAGCAGGTAGATCATCTTGCACGATGGTTTATAGTTAGCGTCCGAACTAGTCGTTTATTTAAAGCCCGGGAACACCTATGGCCCAAATTGCGATCCGTTATCGATCACGTGACAGGTTTTCCCATCAAAAGCTTATAAAAGACGCTTCCTTCCCCCCGTAAAGGGCTCTCCGATCGTCTCTCCATTACGAAGTGCACTGCGCCGTCGACCGAACCCGAAAGTTTCTAAGTTTTTTAAGTTTTTAAATGCCATTGTCCAGTCTACGAATTCTAAGGTTCTACGTGCCATCGTCCCATTAACCGATTCTCCGTCATCCCGAAAATCATCGTCACTTCTGAGAGAATATTCGTCTATTACGGACTTGTTGAGAGGTATGAAAATTATTTGTAAACTCTCTCTCTCCGGACCCCTTTTTTATACGAGGGTAGAATTGTAGTTTTGTTCGTTTCGCTTTTAATAAATCTTGTTTTGTTATAAAATGGTGTCTTTCTTGACTGTCGGCTTCGCCATATCGTCGACCCCATTCTTCTTCCTCCTCCACTTGCGTAACGCGTAACGCACCGTCGACGTAACAGCCATCCTGGACAAGTGAGTAGCCGGAAAAAGAGGTACGACACCCTCTTACTTCCCCGGGATCTCACACTAAAGTCTCTATTACATAAGCTTTTGATTTTCTATGGTGGCCGAGCATCTTCAAACGCTTGAACGAGACTGAATGCCCTGCCAATATTCAAATGATTCTAAGAAACTATTTACACAACAGGACAGCAGGATACTACTCCAACAACATTACAGTTGAAAGAAAGGTTACCAGAGGTTGCCCGCAAGGCTCGAGAAGTGGGCCAGGCCTCTGGAATCTGGGCTTTGACAGCCTGCTAGAAGAATTCAATGAAAGGGAAGATACAAAAATACAGGCTTTTGCCGATGATGTTATATTGATGATTTCGGATAAAAACTGTGACAAACTAGCAGAAAAAGGCAATAAAGCAACAGGGAAAATAGCTGAGTGGAGCCAAAAACATAATCTTCAGATTAACTATAAGAAATGTGAAATACTAGTGAGTACAAAAAAGATAGGGAAAGGACAATTAAAGAGACAAATCGGAATATACATAAATGGGAATAAGATAAAAAATGTCAATGAGATGCGATATCTAGGAATTTACTTTGACAGGGCCCTTACCTGGAAAAGTCACGTAAACCAAATTCATCAAAAAATGCTCCAAAAAATAAATATACTTTTGCAAATATCTCGTAATGTTTGGGGTCTCAACTACAAATCCACAAAGTTAATATATAAAGCGGCAATCGAGCCGACAATTCTATACGGGATACAAGTGTGGGGAGAAGCCATTAACAAAATAGAAATAAAGAGGAAACTACGAACGATCCAACGAAAATTTATGATAAATATCTGTAAAGCGTATAGAACGGCACCAACTGATGGTCTGTTAGTACTGGCAAACATCCTACCGGTTGACCTTAAAGCAAAACAACTTAACTGGGAATGGACATTAATAAAAGAAGACATCAGCAGCCTTAATGCTAAGGATATTGAAAACAAAATTAAGAATGGGCTACTACCCCCGAATAGCAATAACCTCATACAAGAAATAAAAGATAATCAAATTGAGAGGGTAAGGAACAACGGAGACATGGATAAACATCCAGCACAAGATGTCAACTATGAAACAAACATGGACAACAAGAATGTCAACAGAGAAGACTGCTGGAGAGTATTTACGGACGGTTCGAGGAGGGCAGAAGGAGTTGGTTGTGGGATTGTAATCTTTGACCCAAAGAACATTAAGACTTATCAGGCTAGCCTTAAAATGGCGAATTATTGCACAATCACCCAAGCAGAGCTTTGGGGTGTTTTCAAAGCCTTACAACATATTGACAAAAAATCCCAATGGTACAAGGGACCTACAATAATATACACCGACAGCAGGGTAGTTATTCACACCCTTAAAAACCAAACTAGAAGTACTTTACTTGCACACGAAACAATTGAATTGGCTCATAGAATTGGCGGCAACAAAATACTCAAATTCCATTGGATTCCTGGCCATAAAGGGTACGAGGGAAACGAGACTGCCGACATGCTGGCTAAGAAAGCAGCAAAAAGTAACCTACCAATAACATATAGTAGAATACCAATCAAAGTAGTTAAGCAAAAAATTAAAGAAATAATAGATCAAAGATGGCAAGAAGAATGGGAACACTCGAACACAGGTAGAACTTTGTATAGCTTCATACCGACGATCGCCGTCAGAAGAGCATGTAGACATCTTAAACCTACCTACGAAATTACTCAATGTTTACTAGGACACGGTAACTTTAATGAATATCTCTTTCGATTTGGAAAGAGAAATACTGATAAGTGCGATATAGACAGTGACAGCATTGACAACGTGACACATTACTTATTCCAGTGCAGCAAATACGAACATCCTCGTGAAACCTTTATGAGACAATGTGTTTTGGCCGGCTCAAATTGGCCACCAAAGCGCACAGCACTTGTGCAAAGTAAAATGTTATTCGATAACCTCTGTAAATTTATAAAAGCAACGAAAAAACTGTCTGCAAGAAAACAGTCAGAATATCCACCAGAAGACAATGAAAGAACTACTACAAGTGAAGAAATTGATTAAATTGTCGACAAACAACTGATCATCTTGTGCATATTGTATATAATTGTATATATGTTACAACTGTTCACATTGTAAGTCTCAATGTAGGCAAAGTAGCCTAAATTGTATTTTTTTCTCGTAAAGTTTGTTTTGTTAATGTATGCCGAAGCAAGACGACTCTGCAGACCCCTTTCCCTTCATCTCCTAATCTTCCATCTAATCTATCACTATTACTTCTTTTCCTTTCATTTTTTTCAGGGCTAAGTCAGTCAACAAGATAGACAGCCCTCTTAATCTTTACTCGTAGTGGTAGTCTCTATTACATAGAAAAGGCAGCAACGAAACTGTTTTTATAGCTATAGAAATTTTGGTGCTGTTCCGTGTCTAGGACCCAAATGGCGGAAGTGTCTGTACCATCACGGTCCGCCAGGTTGAATCGGTCTGACAAGTGAATAGTGTTGGATGGGTAGGTAATATATTAACTAAAAGGGAGTCGAATATATACATTCCGTTCTCCATGTTACGGTGACATATTAACAAGGGAACTCCCACCGATCTGATTGGAATAAAAGGCAGGACCGTTTAATTCTTACTTTTCCCGTCATGCATGACGGGAAACTATCGAATTAAGGCCGAGCGCTCGTATATCTTCTACGTGGCTTACAGAATTGTGAATTGTGAATACGCGAATTGCTTTGTTCTTGGATTGCCTATCCGTGTTGGCAAATCAAATATCTAGTCCCCTAGCGAACATTAGTTCTAAATTATGCCGCTACGGCAAACAGCGCCAATGGTGGGAGCTCGAATTACGGTATTTTCTGGTCATAGTTATAAATTATGAATGCTTTATTCGTACTTTCAATTAGTTAATAATCAAAATAAGATAAATTTTTAGATTACTTATAAATCAACGGGTTTTTCATACGCACCGTCAGCCATTTCGCCTAATCGGAAGAGTAAAATAGCGGGTTAATCATTTGTTTATGGTACTGTCAACGTTGTTAAACTCGTTAGCCGTTTAATAAATGCAATGTAGTGAGTGTGATTTAACCATCAAATCATATACGTTGTAAAAATAAAAGTTATAATACAATAATTAAAAACTGTATTTTACGATATATAATATTTAGGAAATAAAGTATTTACTGTGTGTAATTAAGCTATTCTACCCTTTTTGCACTCGGGCTCCGAAAATATTTTACTGTATTATGTTTTAAAAAATATAAAATTAAAATAAAGAAAAAATAGTTTAAAAAATGCCCTTTACGACTGCAATTTACCATTAACATGTAAGAGATCGCAACTTCATATAAAATTCAGCAATCGAGTTGCTTAATTTTCCCTCAATATTAAATGACTCCATCTATTATATTTTATTTTAAAAATTTTTATAATTTTAATTATTATAAAATGGTAACAGGCTTAATTTTCAGGGTTTCATAAAAAATTGTAAATGCTAATAACGAATAAAATCGCCATTAAGTCTGACTCTACTGGACATGCAACACACGATTCCCTTTATCGCCCCAGCCCGTCGACCTTTAACCACCAAAATTTAATAACATAATACACAAACCTCCCTGCAAAATTTCAGATATTTTTCGTTAAGAACCACAGCTATTATTAAGCTTTAAACGGAATGAACAAATCGTGTCCCCCACACACAAACATTCCATACACACAGAAAAAATCTCCGAATAATTTTGCATTTCTCGACGTTTCAGGATGCCCCTGAGTCCAAAAATGTAAAAATTTTGAGGGTTATTTTTCACTAGTTGCTATACATTCCCTCTGTTATGTATGACAGAGTAGGGAAAGTAAAAATTATATCTTCACACATTAAACATAAAAATTTATAATGCATTTTACGTAGAGAGAAAATGGACCACTCCTAATTACAGCAAATCTTAAAAACTACAGTATTTAATTACAAATACTAGGAATGTGAATAGTTTAAAGTAAAGTAATATATGTTTCTTATCATAGAATTTAAGTGGAAGAAATAAATTAATTAAAATGAAAGGAGATAATTTTTTAGAAATTATGACGCGTTATCTGACAGTGGATATCCTTTTCCGTTTTTAGATTACTGGCGAATTAACCTAATTACAAGTTTCACGAACATTTTATATGATTTAACTCTAGCGTAACATGCATCAATTCATCAGTTTGTTTTTCTTTTTATTTCTATATCGAAAACATGCATTTTGCTCTGAATTAATGTTTAACTTGAAAGGCAACAAACGAGAATCCAGAACGTTATAGTCGTTTTTACAAGTGTAAGTTTGATTAATAATTAATTTAATTAATTCATTTAAAATTATTAAATATGTTTATCAGGGCTATACTTGCTACCCGGAGAGAAATTTACATCCCATTCTATATATAAACCTATTGATTGTACCGATATTAAAGAGAGTGGCATAAATTCATCTGGAATTTACAGTATATGGCCAATATCACATGTTGAAGGTTTTCAAGTGTATTGTGATATGGATACCGAAGGCGGAGGATGGACGGTGAGTTTGATAATTAACGTTTTATTTAAAAACTGGACCTTTCTGCTCTGTTTATGTGGATAATCGGATGGCCGAGACTGTTGAAGCGTTAGTTTACATTTCTGGGGAGTCTGGAATCGAATCCGTGTTTCCGATAACTCCAGAAATTTATTGGGAATGGTCTAACCCGGATATGTTAGGCCCTGATCCTGACTAACCGGGTGCCTGGCTAAACCCTCGAAGGCCTGAAAAAAGACCCTCTTAGTGAAAACGGGGCAGAAAGAGTCCAAAATAAACATCGTTTTTCTATTAATTATATTTTGAATTTTTAAGGTTTTTCATAGAAGAATTTCTGACGAAAATTCTACGAATTATTTTCGTAAAAATTGGAAAGATTACTCTTTGGGTTTCGGTGAATTAGACAGCGATTTCTGGTTAGGTAAAATATTCTAAATTCATTAATATTAAATTATTTCAAGTTATGTTTGAGTATCGGTAATATCTAATGTACTTTATTTAGGCAATGATAAACTCACAGCGATAACCAGTCAAGGAAATTACACGATGAGACTCGATAGAGAAATAAAAGGAGCATTCGTTTTCCATAACTATATGGATACATTTAAAATTGGGGATGAAAACGATCGATATCGATTATATTTAACAAATCCCTATAAAATTTACGGTGAGTAACACAAGCTTGTTTAATTTAAAGCATTACACAATATTTGCGTAAGTAATAAATGTGAAAATGTCTTATATTTTCTAGTACGTAATCTGTCGGGCTATACAAATTACTTAAATTTTAGCACGTTTGATAGCGACAATGATCTTTTACAAGACCTAAACTGTGCTGATGTTTACAAATATGGTTGGTGGTTCGATGGATGTTTAAACTTCGATGTATATTTTCAAGGGAAAGGCTACATCGATGTTATTAAGAATATTTCGTTGCATCAATATATGTACAAAATGGAAGCGAAGATAAGACGTAAACCTTGTACTAATTGAGTTGATTCTTTCGTAAATTTAAATTTGAAAATAAAATATGCATTATAATTTAATTTAATTAATTTTAGTAATTTCCATGTTTTATTAATATTAATTTTGAGGACCATAACAATTTGAGATTGGCAATCGATAGCTGTGCCGTGTTCCTTGAGACTGTGAGACGTGTTTCACATATCAATCGTTCAGGTCACTCAAATGATGGAAGATCACGTATCAGGCTGGCATTGACGTGGAAACGATCGATCTGGTTGCATAAACCTGTTTATAACTATGAAATAAATCGACGGTTCTTAAATTTGATCTTTTCAGAGTGATTGTTAGCTTATCGGTTTAGCAATATTTACAAAATGAACAATCTGAAGAAAATTTGAAAACAATTTTATCAATCATGCACAGCAGTTGAAGATGTATGCTTGATTTATGACTTTGCATGTGAAGAAAGCGATAGATTTCTTATACGAATTCTGGGTATTTTTTGATCGCCACTAAGATGAAACATTTCGTACTCGTAACTTTCTTAAAATCCAAAGAAACTACAATTTTGAGATTGATCTCGCGTGCTAAATATGATTCGCTAATTAATTAACTATAAACAAACATCATCAGCCAACCCGTAATATATAAAGCTACCACCAACCAAAGCCGAAATTATTGGGCTGGAAACGGCTATATTGGTCTATATATATAATCGAGACGAGTTGATAATAATAATAATAACTCTCCCTTGGTCACCACCTGGTCGTGGTGGGAAAGCCCAGTAATTTTACTGATCCATAGGGCAATGCAGGCTGGAGCACAAGCTCCTGGTAGAGACATCCATGCCAGTAAGGTCTATGGGGAGAAATGAAGCTAAGAGTGACCACATCCACATTCTGTGGTGATATTTATTATGGTAATAACTAGATCAAAGTATAATACCGGCTCGGACGACGCTCGGGTTAACAAGGTCCGCTTTCGTGGGTTAGGCAGAGGCTCACGTTTGAAAAATAGGCCACAGTCTCCCTTGGTTACCGGTGGCGAAAGCAGCACCGGCCCAAGCATGGCTACTGCAATGCCCTCAACAGATATGAGGAACCAACCCAGCCTTGGTGTTTCTGTAGCAATGCATCCACAGACCACAAAGGCTGAAAAACCACGCCAACGGATGAAATGGACAGTAGAAAAGAAAGAGTTTATCATCCGTACTTACTACACTATCACAAAACTCGAAACAAACATGACAGCATACAGACAACAACTACACCATAGACATGTCATATTGTTAGAAAATTCCTGAATACAGACACACACACTGATACACTTCTTTAATTTCTGTTTTGGTTACTATGCCTTGAATTTGGTCCGGTATAGTACACAGCCACCGGTGTTAACCGAGTATATCTCACTTAACCCAACATAATAATAATAATCAGCGCAGAGCCCAAACGGTTAGGAGTTGAAAGTTTAAATTTGGTACACAGTTAGAATCACGAGAACGCACACTAAGAAAAGATTTTTCCAAATTCCTCCCCACGGGAAAGAGAGACAGGATTAAAGCTTAACACTTCCATCAACGATGGAAGTGCCAAGTAACAATGGAAGTGTTAAGAGAAAGCGACGTGCAAGACGCAGATGCAGTTTTTTTTCGTTTTTGCGAGAAATCGAACATATTTTTAGACCCATCTAACTATTCTCCAGTTAGTCCAGAAACAGGGGGATCGAATTCTTGCATTTTGTGAAAACGGGTAAGGTTGACTGTAACGTAATAATCTTAATCTTCGCTACCGTTACTTTGGTCCGAGCAACGCCGGGCTTATCTCCTAGTTATAAGATAATTTACTATTAGAGTGTGGCGTTAGGCGCCATCTCTTGCTAAATTTAATTAAATAATTTAGACCGAAATGGAAGAAAAGAATCGGCCCGAAGTGGTATTCGAACCCGCAACTTCTGCTATCCCAGCAGACACGTTACCAATTACGCTACCCGGACCTTCGATCCGATCTCCCCCTCCAGTATATCTAAGTATAAGCTACGCCTAACGCCACACACTATTAGCAAATTATCTTATAATTTATAATTAATATAGCCGTTTCCAGCCCAATAATTTCGGCTTTGGTTGGTGGCAGCTTTAATTAATTAACTGGAGTACGTTTTTTTTTATTCAGTACAATGGAGTGCAATTGATAGGGCACATAGGTTTTATTACATTATTTATTGATTGATACGCATTTCGGGTATTCCCCCTCTTCAGTCGGCTGTTACAAAATATATTCAGTTACAATCAGGTTTTTCGGGGCCTAGGGCTTATTGAAATCCAATAAGCATACATTTTTTTGTTAGATTAAGAATCTTTAAATTGGGGTTTAAAATTCATTTTTTAATAACATCAATGTCAGAGTTGAAATATATTACTTACAAAATGGTGTTGAACAACAAACTATATTTTATATAAAAAAACATAAGAAATAAAAAAATATGTACATTGATTAATTTCTGACCAATTACGTTACATTGATTACAATGAAACAAATAATACTATAAATTATCATCACTATTATATTAATATTAGAAATATTTTTTACTATACAAGAAGTGCTCATTGTTAATGAAAAAGTTTTAGAAATTTATGATAATACAGTAGGGAGTCGTTTATCCGAATCAATTGGGGACTGGGGTTGTTCGGATAACCGATTATGTACAAAAAAATATATTAACCTGTCCGATGTTGAAATTTTTCAACGTTGCGTGTCGCTTTGTGTTAAATTTTCGTAGATTTTAAGCCTAACGGAAATTTTTATAATAATAATCGAGGCTATTGTATCGTTAAAAATTATTTCTTTATTTTGTACAAAATAAATATGTTGAGAAAATATAAAAACATAAAAATTATACTTTAGAAGTAAAACTAGTATCAAAAAAGTACGATTCAGCACGACACAGTCCGACTGGAAAGCGTACGGATAACCGGTGTTCGGGTTAATGACTCTCTACTGTAATTCAATTTTTGTGGGCCCTTAACACTTGAGGGCTTAGGGATTAAGCCCTACGTAAATCCGCTCATGCTTACAATATGGCATTAAATTTATATAATTATTTAGCAAGAGACTTACCTTTTAATTCTTTTTAGGGTTTTAAGTATACTAAATAATTTGTATAACATTAAAATACGTTTCTTCATAAAGATTATGCATGCATACTTACAGTATTGTTCTTTAACCTCACTTTTTCTATCATTTCTTAATCTTAAACGGGTTTTCTATTGCTGGTGTTGGTAATATACTTAAAACTGCAGTGAAATAACACTGCAGTTTTAAGTATATTAAATTATTTAATATACTTAAAACTGGAAAAATAATTAAAAGGTGTGTTTCTTCTAAATAATTATATAAATTTAATTTTATATTGTAACAACATATTTTATAACAGCCGACTGAAGAGCAGTAAAAATACTTGAAACGCGAATCAATGAATAAATAATGTAATGAAGCCTTGTGTCCTATCAATTGCACTCCATTGTGCTGGATAAATAAAACATATAAGAAAACAAGGTTTCAAATTTGGAGATGAAGTACGTTTATTCGAAGGCACTTTTAGTTGGATGAAAGAAAAAGTTAAAAAAGTATCGTGCCTTAGAAAACAACAATTTGGAAAAAAATTCGTACAGAAATACGACCATTTCTTTCGAAAATTAGGTTTCGTGCCATGGCAGAAGACGAGGTAAATCCTGTTCGTGGTTGTCTCCGGAATAACATCTTTTGCTACCAAGAGAACTTTTGTCCATATGCATACGAGAGAACCGAAAGTATTGGTATATATGATTTATTGTTCACATATCACAATTAAATTAATCTTAAAAATGAAACAACACCAGCAATTAACATAAATGCCCGGTTTAAATGTGAGATATCTGTGAGAAAAGATTGCTTTATAGCAAGTCGTACGCTTCCAATAACACATGATCATACTGGAAGCATAAGAGTACGTCTATCAGAGAATCGAATTCACAGGAACTGATATTCGTAGGAAAACGTTCAACTGTGACAAATGTAAGATATGTGTATTTAAGAAAATCTATCTTTGTAGAAAATAACTGGACGTCTCTTCTAGAAATCGAACTTTTCGACAATAATAACATCACAACTTACAACGTAGCCAGTTACTTATTTCTACGTTGCAAACGATGTCGTCATTCAAACAGAAGACATCGATCCTGATGGTAATTACTATTGTTACGTTGCTCCTTATTTTTTAAAATTGCAAACAACATTCCCAAAATTTTAGTCAAAATCAATGCAAATTAAAATAAAATTTTATTAAACACTTTAATCCAATCTGTTGTTTTTTTATATTTTTTACACTCAAAAACAGTAATACCCTATCGAAAGTTTGGACCAAATTACAGAAGACCTAAGTACACAGGCCACAAACATTATCTTTAAATGTTTTTTGATATTTTATTAGCTCTGTTGAACTTCAATTTTCCTTTGAAGTTGTTATCGCATCGACATACAGTACTTTATGTTTACCTTCTTAATTCAAATGTAATCGGACCCCAAAATACAAGCCAACCTTCGTAGGGCCAAATTAATAAAAATGTCAGATCAGATTCAACATCTTCGCAACCTGGAAGCATTGGAAATATATAAAGCCGGCCCGACCGGCAACTGTATTAATGCGAAGGATGCCGCTCTTACCGAACCTAACCTAACCTATATATATTTTTACTATACGATAAGTGCTCATTGTGAATGAAATAGTATTAAAAATTTATGATAATAATTCAGATTTTGTAAGCTCTTGACACTTGCGGATCCAGGAGTTAAGCCCCATTAGTCAGCATGTAGATCCGCCCCTGCATGATTGTCATATTGAATATCTGTTTTATTTACTATCAGGTTTGTTATATTATACAAGGGCTAAGTAAGGTTATTGATAAAATTTTGACTCCAAACATTTTAGAGGTTTTTGACATTGTGTGAGCACAAGTATATAAATTTATATACATATATATAAATCTTTATAAAATTATATGTCTGTATATATGTTGGCGTGTATTTTGCATTAGGGTATTTCAAGCTGCACGAACTAAACATTTTGAAATTTAGCAAAATCATTTCTATTTATGGAGGATATCTGCTATTGAATTTTGATAGTTGAAAATCAAGAGGTATAGAGATAGAGGAGCTCTGTCTCATCTCTATAGAAGAGTCAGACTTAAAGTTTTACTCGTTATTTTCACTTATAATTTGTTTTAAAACCAACGGAAAACATTATGCCTTTTAACATAATTAATATTATAAAAGTTCTTTTAAAATAAATTATCATAACAGATCATATTACACAACTTTTAACTTTGTTCATTATTAATACTGAGAACATCGTGCGAAAGCTCTGTCTCCTTTGTTGTTAATAGATTAAATTAAAAATAGAATTCCCATAAACTCTTATGAGTTGTATAAAACGTTTTTACTATAAGTTCTGCTCACAGGATAATAGCGAGGTCGAAGCCGTAGTTTTAAACGCGAAAACGCGTACGTCGGACGTTCGGCGCCGCTTTCCTCTAAGCCTAGAAGTTTAGTAATGGCCTTTGGAATGTCAAGCATGATTTTACTGACTTTCCAACGCCATTGCCAAACTCCTAGGCATACAGTTAAGTGGCGCTGTACAGTACATCCGACATAGACGTTTTCGCATTGAAAACTTCGTCCTCAATCTCGCTGATAACTGAGCCATTTTTCGTTACTTCCATCGATGTGTAATCCGTGTCATGCATCACAAAAATAGCCTATTATACTTTTCGATACTACGGATTAAATCTATTCTCATGCAAATTAATATCAAGACTAATTATTAGTTTTTATTTTCGTATAATTTGCATCGATATTATTTATGTAAAGTGTAAAATAAATAACTCAAAAATATACAAAAGTATGTAGTAGAATTGAAGTAATTTTGGTCTTTAGACAAACTTATATTTTAGAATGCGCTTGCATGCCGTTGGTAAACCGTCCGCGTCTTTTGAATTAATGCACTTATCTTTCAACCTGCTTTTGTATATTTCAAGTTTTTTAGCGTACTGTGTCAATGTAGGAGAGTGTACGGCAGTGGCGTGCGGTGACATTTGATTATAGGGATGCTGTCTTTTTATAAAAACTATAAAGAAACCTAATCATTGGAAGCATTATATAATATTTTGGTGTGTATCATCTACTAGATAAACCGCGTGAGATAGGTGCTCTGTAAAACGCATGCGCGAATGCGTAATATAATATGGCTGCTCTACACGATTCAAATATTTTGGCCGTGGAAGCTGTCCCGTATTCGTCAGTACGGTGCTTCCAAATTCGTATATGCGTATACGAATTTATATTCAAATATACAATTGCACCCTTATCATTGTTTTTCAGACGCAAATTTCTAATGAAATAGATTGTGTGGTTATAATAAAGTACTATATATTAGGGGAAACTTACTTAATTCGTACTTTGCTTATATCTTGACTCCAGTAATAGCTATTAGCACTTTTAGTGGCAAAAGAAAGTAAATAACAGTCGGCCGTATTACTATCTGAAAGACAGCACGCTGTTACGCTGCTCCAGACAAAAATATTAAAAAGGTAAGTTTTTCAACCTCTTCTGTATTATTTTTGCACATTTCGTAAGAACTTTTTTCGAATTGGATCGTGTATAAGGTTTTTTAACCATCTGTGATGTATTAATGCGTATTTTTGTGATTTCATCTGATGTGATAATATATGCGTATTTGTTGTCAAATTTTTTGGCGGCAAATGTAAAGTTTGTTCGACTCTCGCGCATATTTCGTACTCGAGGTAAGTTCTTAAAACGTACTGGTACGATTTAGGAAAACAATTTTAGATGAAAGTCACAATAAGCTATTACCGATTCGTAAACTGTTATTTTTTTACTAAGTTTTGAAAAATAACCGCAAAAGTTTAAAACAAATTAAAACTTAATTGTCTTTAATTTTAGAACAACGTGTCAGAAAGAAAATATAATTCTTGAGGTAAAGAAAATATGGAAGAAGCGATTAAAAAGTATAATGACGGGACCTTACAATTTAACGAAGTTTGTCGTGTATATAATGTACCGAAACCGACATTTAGACGACATTTACAAGGACTGAATACACATCAAAGAATTGGACGTCCGAAAGATTTAACTGAAGAAATGGAAAGAGAACTAGTCAGACATGTTTTGCTGTTGGAATCTAGATTGTTTGGTCTGACAATAACCGACTTACGGCGCTTAGCTTATCAGTTAGCAGAAAAATACGGATTGAAACATAGATTCAATAATGAATCACAACTGGCCTGATGGAAATGATATTATAAATTTATGAAGAATCACCCAGAAATATCCTTACGCACTCCAGAAGCAACATCAATGGCTCTCTGCAAAGGACTCAACAAAGAAACAGTTATGGCGGGCGTTCGTCGACAAATATGAATCAATCTTAGATGCAGGTCAAGAATAGGCGAAGACCATCAGCCGAATTTGTTAAGAGTTAATCTACACACGTATTAATTAAGATTTTGATTCTTAAGACTGCAACCATCTTCCGTTACCATCTTCATAACGTAAGCTATAACGGGAGCTTCAAAGAGCGTGAAAATCGTGTATCCCCACATACACGTCCATACATACAAAAAAAAACCGATTATTTTTTCTTTTGTATTTCTCGACGTTTCAAGGTGTACTGAGTCCAGAAATCTTGGGGGTAACTATTTGACCGATCGCTATACTTTCCCGCTGTTATATATAAATAACAGCCGGGGAAAGTGACATGTTATTATATTTGCAATTTAAATTTAATACATAAATAGAAACATAAATCAATTTAAATATGAATATTCATATTAATAACATTCATGCGCATCTCTTTATTAAAATTTCTTTGTGGTTTCGATAATAATTGAAACAATAGTGTAAACATCGCATTAAAATTAACGGTACGAGAATACAGGCCCATTCGCAATGAAAATTAAGCATAGACATAAAATCTTCTACCTACGTTATTTAATGCAATCATTCACAATGAATTACATAAATGTAACTTTCAACTCAATCATAATACGTTAACATAAAAAAAGAATGGAGTTTGTAAACTTAAAATTTATAAACCTCAACTTTTTATGCGTTTTCATCGTTTAAAACAAGAAACAAACGTACAAGTTTTGTAATTACAACTGATGAATTTTTCTCTCTGGTTCAAGGGATGAATCCCCATCACCTGTTGCGAGCAGTTTCAAGTTTTCTGATGTAAACACCTAACATGTATGCTTCGGTATTGTTTATGTCCGTAAACTGCATAGCTGCATTATCAGTCGTTATCTAAATATCGATATATTTCATCGTCGACTATTATATTAAATAATATAATAAATTATATTTGAATTTTTTTAAGTGCGGTATTGATCTGTTCAGAAATTTGGCCGCCTGTATGCTGCACTGCACACCAATTAAAACCGGTCTTGATTATACAATATATGTCTATGTTTCTTTAAAATCACCAGGTTTATCGAGAAAGTTACTTATTGTCATTCTTTCTACCTTTCAAACTTTTTCTGGCAAAGTGTAATCGAAGTTGTTTGTGTTTCTGTTTTTGTTTCTGCTTGAGCTGGTTTCCTCTCTTCACTTTCATGAAATGAACATTGTCCGTTGATCTCAAAATATTGTGCACTGTTGATTTACTGCATTTCAGCTTCAATTGATTTTTGATTTTCGAACGGATGTGTTTCCTTATAATGCACGTCTTACAATTGCACATTGTTCTGTAGGTGTTGTTTAACTCTTACGCCCACTGTTTCGTTTTACTTTTTGCTCACTTTTTCTGTTTTACTGTTAAAACACATCAATTTTGATCTTCTCCTCTACAGTTATGTTTTCCCCACATCCGATTTTTGCACGCTTCGTGATAGTGAAGTGTTCATTTTAAGACTTTTGTCGGCCTATCAGATTTCCACGTGCATGCTCAATGACTACTTTTGTTATCTAAGTGCTGTGTTTTTTTCATCCATTTGTTGCTCATGTCCACGTGCATGCGCAAATAAAAACTGAACATTTTTGTTTACGTTCACTGTAAGCTGTACTCAAAACTACTTGGTTAGTGTATTGTATTAAATGAAATATTCTAATAAATTTTATATAATATTAATAATTATTTTTATAATAGATTTATTTTCAAAATTATTTTATTCACTTTTGTGGAGCGTGCTATCAGATAAGCTAGACCATCTCATTGATGGTAAAATAGTATGCAATTTTACTAAACCTTTCTTTTTACTTGTTTATCGTATTTTATTCAAATTTATGGATTTTAGTCATTACGTACTTTGCACTTAATTGTAATCAGTACATGTTTTATTAATGTTTGACGTTGTATTATTAATAATAATATCTAACTCTTTTATTTATTAATCATTTTTCTTCGAACTTATACAATAATTGTTGATAATTTGCTATCAAATGTACCAAAAAGGTTTATCGAAATTACACGAAAATAATAAAGATTTTCTGTGGAATCACTGTATATTGTATTATTGTTGATGGAACTGTACAACAGTCGAAAAACATAATAAAATATTAAAATACCAGCAGATTTGCCTGACAATGCTGGGACAAAGAGTAACAACAGGAAAGATAAAGTCTATCAGATTATTTTGTATTTCTACCATTCTACACAATTATATTTATTGTATTTACTGTATATTTGCACAGGTTATTTTACGTAAGAGTTTATCACACCGAGTGCCTAAACTAACACATTTTAAAAATTCTTAAAATTATGTACAGTAGAGAAATATATGAATTTTTCATTGCTCTTTTATAGACTCAAGTATTTTCATTCCTGAAAGTACATTCTTAATTTTAATAATGTTTCTATAAGAAGCGCTATTTACCAGGATATACTTTCCACGTTGTTTACAGGAATTCTGATAATATTCTTAAAATAGGTCTTACCACACACACTTTTGAAATTTATAATTAATAACGATAGGTGTAAAAAGCTACATTGTAATAAAAGGCATGTCCATGTATTTGTTATTTTATAATTTTAGTAAGTTATATTAATTACATATCTAATCAAATTTAATTCAAATAATACTTCATTTATAAAAATATATCTTTATTGCTTGATCAAACTTTTATTATGATTATTCTGTAGTTTTACAATTACGTTTCGAAATATAATTTGTTACACTTTAATTGAAATGTTAAAATGAAAATTATTAATATTAGAGGATTCGTCTCTTAACCAAGCAATATCCAATTATAGCAATATTACATAATCCATTCTTCTGAACAGCAAATGCAATGACTTCCCTTCACAAAATGGGTTTAAATTCACAAAATGTTTAATACGGGTTAAGTGGTAAATATTCAAAACGTTACCAGTTAAGTAATTACCATTAAGTGATTTGATAATCACTTAATGGTAATTACTTAACTAGTTAGCAATTAGTAAACAGATGTAACTTACGGAAAGCATTACTGGGATAAATTTTCAGATAAGTTTCTGGCGTCACGCAGTTAAATATATCATCAAATACAACGAATTTAAGAAGAAAATATAACAAAAGTTACATCAACATTATATTCACTTGCTGGAAAGTCATTGTTTCAAAATAATTTTTCAGATGGCGAGTTCACTTTATTCTGTATTTTCCGGTCTGCTAAAGCTTGGGATTGCTATGAAAAGATAAAAATTGATATCTTAAAGATATTAATTTCGAAGTCAACGGTGTATTTTAATATAAGATTTTGTATTAATTTCTAATTATATAAGTGTATATCTTTAACAATTTCTTTGTACATGCACTATCTCGGTAAGAGCGACCAGTGGTAAGTTGTATTATTGAATCGTACTTTTGGTGCTGTATGTGTATAACATATTATGTTATACACATACAGCACCGTTGACTTCGAAATTAATATCTTTAAGATATCAATTTTTATCTTTTCATAGCTGTCCTGAGATTTAGGAGACCGGAAAATACAGAATAAAGTGAACTCGCCATCTGAAAAATTTCAAATATTAAATATATCAATGGAATATTTTCATAATTATTATTATAAAATGTAGTTAAATATACTTTAATGGGAAATTTCTTGGTAACGTTAAAGTAATCATTCATGGATATGCATAGAGATACTTTGCCAAATCTCTTCATAAAATTCAACATCTGTACAATAATTAATTCTCATCACTGTATGTAAATTTTACAAAAAAATTAACGGTTATTTATAAACAAAACAAATTTAAAATACTCTACCTCTAATTTCTGTTCTAAACTAAAATCGCAATCAGCAAATCTTCTTATATCTTGAAAGGATGTTTGCATCTGAAAAACAAAAACAAACCAAAACGTTTGATTAAATTCGTAAATGAAATTATTTTCGTTTTAATAAAATTCCTTACGTTTGACGTAAAAACAGACATCAGGAATCCAAATAAAATACATAAAAATGTCGCTAAAGCACAAACTAGAAAAATAAAAACTTTGAATGCGAATATCGTTTTCGAAAAAATTGCGATAAAATAAAGTAAACACGTTTCTCCTAATAGAGCAGCATACGAAATTGTTAATACATAATTGAATGGTCCGTTGAGTTGATTGGTGTAAGTCCAGAATTCATGGTGTTGTACCATAATTTCTTCCAATTCAAGTTTCAAGTTTGGATTATCGTTTTTTAGTAAGTACAGTTCTTCCGATACTTTTTGAAATGCTTTTGATAAAATAACAATAAACACGAAAAAAAAAAAGCCAGGTACAACAAACCTCCACTTTGAAAAATCATGCATATTCCTGCTTCGATGCTACAGAAAAATGCTTCGTGTTTGAATAATTCTCTTTTTTTCAAATCGTGATAAAAGAAAAATACATTTAAGAACTGAAGCCATAATGTAATAATAATTGTCACAATCACTGTGGCACTTTTTATGTGATCAATGAGAGAAAACAGCTGATTCTCGCAAAAGTAGTTGGAATTTCTTACTTTTATTTTTGTATTTAATTTCGCTCTTCTGACGATACTGAATATTATGGCAAACACTAAGGCAAGCATACAGATGCCCACTTTGAAAAAGATGTCGTTGTCGACAATCGAATACCAGGATATGCACGGCGTTTTACTTGACAGAAAAGGAATTGTCATACAAAAAGTAAGAAAGAAATGCATCCAGCAGACAAATTCAATGAAGTATAGGTAAAACCTGTTCAGAAATTTCAGCAAAAAATTGTGGTTTTTCGTGACACATGAACAGGTATTAAAAAAATTCCATCCGTAAATCATTGACATTGAGGTAATTGGTGACAGAAAACATTTCAGACATGTTTCCTGTTGAAATCTTATAAATTTAGGCCGAATACCCGATGAAGTCTGCATTTTGTTTTTGCGGATAATTGTAATAATCTTAGCGACGTAGTAAGTCCTATATTTATATTTCAAAACAATTATTCAAGAAAAAATTATCCGTTATAGAAAATAAGCAAAGTTTATTTCTCAGTTTCCACGATTAATTCTAGATTGCTGTCCTGTACTCTCTTATATAAAAGTTATTTTACTCTAATCAATCTTATAAGCAGTTCTTATAAATGGAATTTTAAAACTTCCATTTATGAAACTAAAAGATTCCTGAAATTATAATAGCACTATAAACTTACAGAGGATAATTGATATTTATGAAAGATGAACAAAATTAAGTATCAGTAAACATATTAAAATGGTTTGTTTTATAAATTGAGGCATTTAGGTTTAGTATTACTAATAAATTTCACTTTGAAATATTCATAAAATATTTTAATTACAGTACAGTAAGTCCTTGGAAACATTACCATTATTGATATCCACATTTTTCTGAAAATGCATTTTCAAGGCTGTGCGTGAACTCTCGTCTTTTAAACTCGCAAACATTACAGTGTCACGTATAATTGAAACATGTATCGATTCAATGTATTTAGCACCAGGGTAAATCTGGAATATGCCTCTCATTTGTCTGTTCAAATTTAAAAATCATAAAGTATTTTTCATTAACATAACGCATATTACATTTAAACAGCAACTAGAAAAGCACCAAAATATTATTAAAAAGGACTATTTGAAAATAATAATGCCTTTCTGGTAATTTTGAGAAACAGTATTGTAGAAAAGTGTACTGTACAAATACATTTTATAGTATAATTTTTCATACTCCAATGTGACTGTTGTTTATGAATTTTTTATTTTCGCCCGTGTACACATGACCTCAGGGTCATGTGTACATGGGCTATCTATGTTTTAAATAAGACAAAATTCAGATTAATCTAGAAAATACTTAATGGTACTTTGCTTTCTGGTGGTGCTGGTGTTACTATTGTTTACTAAACACCCAAGATTTTAACACGTATGTTGAGCATACTTACAAAATAAATTGGTTGCAAAGCTGCTATTGTTCTCAGTTTTTGTTTTCGTTCTATGGACAACTGCTCCCGATTAGGCGGCGTTCCGGTCGGCCAATAGACTCAAGGTGTATATACATAGGTCGTGGCATGCGTGTCTTACTTCTGGAGCCGCCATTTTGGGGTTTTTGAGTTGCGTGTTTTAAAGAAACTTGTATCAGCAATCAGTTTTATACGACATTAAACTAAAATTGCATAAAACCAGTGATTTCCGTTCTAAAAATATAATAATAATTTCTGACGATTATGCAACCCCAATTTTATGTAACTTTTTGATCAAATAGTTAAAAGAAACAATCATTTGTATCATTTGCTGTCGTGATTGATACTAATAGGTGCTGGAACTGATGCAATTACGTATATAGGCATTTTCTAAAGTGGTGCAATAACATCAAAGAGAATTTACAGTATAATAAAGAATATACAATGAAGTTATCCAAAATTTTATTTTAAAGCATTTACCAACACAATTACAATATAAACGCATTAAAAAAATAAATACTATACTAACGTTTCATTAATAAAAATTTTTGGCTTTAGAAAGGCTTAAATGTCATATTTTCCAAATTACATAAAATTTATTTTAAAAAACATAATATTAAACACAATTTAATGATTTTGTATAAAAGTGCTGACGAATTTACAATTCAAAAAACGTAAAAGAGACTAAAAATGTCCTCACTTTTCGACATGTCCCATCACCAGGATCAAGAGTTTTTTTTAAACAATTTAATGATATTTTTAACATAGCTTATTCGAGGCGTGGCTTCTTTCCCTGTAAGCATCCATATATACTGTATATGGCAGCGTTTCTTTCTAAATTTTACGCCGCGGCTTCCTCACAGGGGCGCCACGTAATATAAAATTTTTATTATTTTACTTTCAATTTGAATTCAATGGGATAAGTTGTGATATCTAGCAGACCTGCTACAAATCATTAACTTAGTCATAAAGGTGGCACATAAAAAAGCCTCACACCATCGCAGAAAAACTCTTTCTTCTGCCTGCCGTAAATATGGTGAACATTATGTACGGTGAGTCTGCTGGGAAGCAGCTTTCAAAAGTGCGTTTGTTCAATAACACCATCCGTCGCAGAATACAGCACATAGCGAAAGATCTCCAATGTTCAATTAATTGAAAAAATAAAAATAAAAAAAGGAATTTGGGTTACAGCTAGATTAGGACACAGATAATAATAGCGATGCTCATTTGATTTGCTATGTACAGTATAGTTTATATTAATAGATAGTAATAACATTGTAGAAAACATTCTGTTTTGTTAAAATATCATTGCTGGTGCAAACACTTGTTCGAGATCTATGATATATTCATATCCGGAAATAATTTGGTCTAAATTGAACACAATTTCCAGTTTATGATTTTCTAAACTGAAGTTTTCCACCTGTACGAAAACTCATAAGGTTTGTCTTTTCCGAATTAATTTTCAATCGATTATCTTCAAGCGAAATTGACTTGAAGATAATCGATCGATCTATGCTGATGATATCCTTCTTTTGGCTAATTCAGCTTCTTCGCTTGAAGAAGCTGAATTAGCCAAAAGAAGGATATCATCAGCATAAAGAAGACATTTAATTTCGACACGAGAAGACAATGATATCATAGACCTTTGACTTCTCAGACGTTTAGGGAGATCGTTCAAAAACAAAACAAAAAGCATTGGACTCAGTGGTTCTCCTTGAGGTAGCCCTCTATTGGACTCAACATGATCAGTACAAAATGAAAAAGTTTCTATAAAATATCTATTATTAGAAAAGATACTCTTAAGTTAACAAAAAACGCAGAAAGACCATAACAGATGCTCCTAAGCTTATACCATAAGAGATCATGATCGACTGTATATAAAGCTTTCTTGAGATCAATAAAAGCAGTACATAGTTTCCCTCGTTTCCTCGAAAGTGATATTTGAATAAGACCAATCAGAATAAACAAATTGTACGCCTCTATTTTTAACAAATGCTCCTTGGAGAGGAGTAGCAATATTAAACTCATTCATCGAAGGTCCGGAGACGATTTGCAATAATGGTTGAAAAAACCTTTCTAAATACAGTAATTAAAGCAATTGGTCAAATAATTAGTTGGCGTCTGCCTACATCCCCTCTTATATATCATTCTTAAAGCAATTTGTTTCCAAGATAAAGGAAAAGAGCAACTAGACCAAAAAAAATTAAACACATCCAATATATCCAGTAGTATTTCTGTAAAAAGATATTTTAAAACAAATGTATTATTCCCATCACTTAAATGTTTAAAGTAAACATACATTTAATCTACTAATACAATCGAAATCATTTAAAATCTGTTTATACGAATTACTTAATGAAACACGTGTTATATAAATATGGCTTAATTTTAAAATAATATAATGTATTCGCGTATTTTCAGTAAACAATAACGTTTGTCGAATATAATAGAATCTGCTTATTGCAACCTCAAATCAATTATTGTAATAATAAAATTATTATAGTAACCCAGACTCGTCTATGCTAATAATAATATGAAAATGATAAGATTAACGTTTAAAACACAGGTTGAGGCGCATAACGATTGCACATTATAAGTCACAATTATAAGCCGATCGCACAAAAATAAATCTTAAATGTGACCGTTTAATTAAATATAACACTAATAATAATGGGAAATTTGAATATTCTCGTAATTCACCACTCTTAAAAGTGTTTTCATGCTGGAATGAGTTCAACGATCGAAAATTTCACTAAATAAACAAATAAATATCACTTTTCTTTCGGTGTAATAAAAATATTTCGATCGAAAGCACTTTTCTCATTGGCACTCACCTTTAACAGCATATTCAAAATTTCAAATTTATAACGGAAATATGCGTGCTCATGTGTTTTTATTCAGAACGTCTATATTAATCGTAGTGTTAGAGAACTTTGATTGTTGACTTTCTGCCGCTTTTGATATCATCGGCCTTATTGTGTGCCGTGTCGCCTTTAGAGATTCCACGAATTTGTATCGAGCTCTGAAAGATGTACTGTAATAAGGAAAATCTATAATACGTGAAGTTTTAAAAGGAATTTGTAAAAAATTTTTGTACTATTTTATAATATATTTTAATTAATTATTAATTTTTGCGTTTTTAGCGGATTCTGATTGTATTGCTATTTTTGGGGAGATTTGTTTTCCTTTACTTGTACTTATTTATTATTATTAAATAATGTAAATAAATAAAAATTTATTGCAAAACTTAATTGCTTTCAATAATACTTCCTGGATTATAAAATTAATATATAAAATTCTGGCAATGTTGTATATCGGCGCTCGAATGAACGTAGCAATTGAGGGTCAATCTGTCGCTCTGGAGTACCCGGTATCGAATCACGAGAATTTCTTCTTGGTTTGTACCGTTATAACAAGTCCAATCTCTTCAACGAATATGCTCGTAGCGAGGCCTGATTGAATCTTGGATATGAAAGGTCAAAGAGAATCTTAGATATGAAGGAGAAAAAAGCAAAAAACAAAAATATTTATATATATATTTATATATTACTGAATTGTTTATTTGAATAAAAGACTTTATAACTACAACGTACATCATTTTATATATAAACATTTTGATTTTATATACGACGAATCTTCATTTCAACAACGGGTAATGAATAATGGTAACCTTTCCAACTGTTCCATACTATGCCTTTACCCACCAGTTCGTTCTTGCCATTCAAATATAATCCGTTTAAGTTCGAATAGAGGCAACCTGCTATACCACCATGCACCTTCGTACTGTTGGGCGCAATTCCTAGAATCTACTTTATCGTTATCTCTGTCGAATGTACTGAAAAACATGTTGGTGTGATCCAGAATAAGACTATCTCCTGTAATGTACAAGAAAGCGAGAGTTTTTATTATTAGCTTAATTTGTATTGTAATAATATTTGAAAAAATATGACTTTTATAAAATATTTGATGGCGTAATCATGATTAGCATTTATAATTTAAGAAATTTGGAAAACAATAATTCATAATGTACTAATACAGTATCGATCATGACGTTGACAATGTAGTGATTTTATGAAAACAGAACTTCGTCTCCCGACTGATGCGCAGGACGGTTTGTGAACTCAAGATAGATCACGTGTACGCTAAATTAAAGTGACTCGTCACACTACACAAGCAGTCGATTCTGACTTCACTTCTAAAACTTCTTTCTTACATAATAAGGTTTCTGGAGTAAGTAATGAAGCTTTATACTTACCATTTTAAATGTTTAACAGAAGCAGAATCTTACGTGTACCAAGTAGTCCACGAAACTTACTTGTTTTCTTCTGTAACCCACCTTTCTTAGAAATTTGCTGAGTTTTCCAAACGGTAAAAATGGGTTCAACATTTTGGCAAGGGTTTTGCCATACTTCGATTGTCGGATTCGGTGCACTGATTTGTGTACGTTTTTAGAATGCAAAAGTTTTCCATTGGCTTAACAGGAGATGAACATCGATCTCGATATCTGCCGTTCTACATTAAATTTTAAATTTTAGCCTATGTCACGACGTACTATTTCATAGCTTCTATTTATTAAGGTTCTACGTATTAAATTAACGTTCATGCACATAAAATTTTCTTTAACATAGGGAGTATAGGAAGTTGACTATCAGTCAACTTTTTTAAACTTCCTATGTTCTTATACTTCCTATATCGCTTCGTGTCATTAGACGTCACGACATAGATCATCGATGGAGTTGGTATTTAAATTACATTTCGGTGTGTCTGCAGGAAAGTTACAAGTTTACTTTTTCGGTACGCGCAAAATCAAATTAATTATTAAAAACCGCGTTAATTGACATTCACGTAATATAAATGACATTCAAGAATTCGAGTTTGAATATGCTTAAGTTAAAGTAAATTACAAAATTTATTAATGTAATATTTCGGAAAGTGTGAATAAAGTACTCGTTAGACCAAATGGTTAGGGCTTTTGAAGTACATTGTGACAGAAGAATGCCTTTAATGCCAGAAATTATGAAATGGTTAATAGGCTTGCAATGTTACACAGTTCAGAGTGATAGGCTGTGAAGAAAGTGCACGTACAGATAATGCATGTTGCAGAAATACAGATGCTGAGAGAGATGAATGATCTCATATGGAAAGATAAGGTGAGGGAGAATTCAATTTCAATTCAATTCAATTTTATTAAAAAATATACAACGTTTTGCTTGATTCTGCTAGGCGCTATCAGGGCTATGCAGGGCAGTAATGTGTAGCAGAACAAAGAGTTTACGAAATACCGATGTTACAATAAAGAAAAACAAGTCCTTTAACAAATGTTAGATTGAATTAGTTATCCTAATAAATTAAGCTGTACTAAATTGGAGACCTTATTACATCAGGGCTGACTGGAATAAACAGAATAGATTTTACAAAAAATAACCCTTAAATAACCCCAATCAAATTTTAGTAACAATGAATTTCGGGTACAAAGATTTCTCATCAGCTTACATATATACATTACAACACCAGCATACAGTAATACAGTCATTAATACATACATACATATATTAATAATTAAAAAATGTATGACCTTTTTGTCTTGGGTTACTACTTATGTAATGATTTTATTAATGTATGTTGGTGTTGTACTGCATGTATGGAAGTTGATGAAAGGTCTTTGTACCAGAAATGCGTTCTTACCTATTTAATTGGGGTTATTAAAGGCTATTTTTTGTAAAGTTTAGTCTATTTATTCCAGTCAGCCCTGATGTGATAAGCCGTCCAATTTATTACAATCCTATTTATTAGGATAACTAATTCGATCTAAATTAAAGTCGTAGGAAAGAAGCGTTATTTATTATAATAATAAATATTACACACAAATTGCAAACAGTTACACCAGAAGAAGCTTGGGCATCACGAAGATAGAAGAAAATTTGAAAGAAAATCGACCAAGGTGGTTTGGGCATCTGCAACGCCAATCAGAAACAGCTCCAGTACAAAGAGTGCTAGAAATTTCAATGGAAGGGGCAAGAAGTGAAAGAACTAGAAATGCCTGGAATAAGGCCATTAAACGTAATATGGCAAGGGCGATGTCTTTGCGAAACATGCTTTGAACAGGACAAAATGGAACAGAAAGACTCAAAGCGCCGAAGAAGAAGATAATTTCTATTGAATAAGTATCTACAAGTGTGGGGTAGATAATAATTACTTATTACACCAGTAATGATAAGCACAAACAGCGAGCTAACAACGTAGTACATTCAATAAAACAAAAGGCTATACAGTAAAAATCGATTACATGTGTATAAGTAATTTACATAAATAACCAAAATGCATTTCGGACTATTGGAAGTAGTTCAACTTAAGTTGATATGAACATAAAATGGTTATTAAGGTGCTCCACAAAAGTATAGAACCGCTCAAAAAATTGATCTTTTAAGGTCAGAACATGCACTAATAGATAGAAATAATTTTTTAACGTGTAATTCAGCACATAACTTATAAAAACATAATTTTAGGAAATTCATTCGCGGCTGACGGGGAAATAGCGAAAAACTCAATTTATAAACTGCCACATAAGTATAGAACCGTCATCCTTCTCGCAAGCTTGAAGTGTGAAAGTATTTTTTCTATCATGCATTGTGGTACTCATTCAATAGACTTTAAAAAAGGACAAATTGTAGCTTTGAGAAGCACTGATTTATGTCACCAGGCAGTAACAAACAGCGTCAAATGTTGAAAAAGGTCGTTCAGCATTATCATTAGCATCATCAGCATCATTACAAATGCCAAAAACATTTTAAATAATGTTTCTGAATTATCAATTAACTTGCAATAAATTATTACGTGAACTTTAACTTACCAGCTTCACCACTATAATTCCTTACATGTAATTTATACAAATTTTCTTCGTTTTCAATTTTGAATTCTTTATATTGGGCGAATGAAGTCTTATTTTTATCGTCTTTCATATCTATCCTGAGAGAATAGTTTCCTTGATTTGTTAAATAATATAATTTTTCATTGCCTAAAATATGAATTCGTGTATTCAATAAGTTTGCTTCACCAGCTAAAAATTGAATAAATCGTGGATAAACTTGTGTAATTAGAATTGATTACCTAACCAAAAGTCTTCGTCCAATTTTCCGAATCCTTCCGCATAACTTTTCCAATCTTTATAGAAATATGAAACAGGTTGTTTAAAATCTCCTCTTCTTTGGAACACCTTTAAAATATAATTAGTATAATTAAACGTAATAATATCAAATTAATTAAGTAACGAACAATATTTCTTAACAGATTCTAAACATTTCTATAAGGTATTGTTGTTTTTCAGCCATCAGATTCTTTCAAATGTCGCATTCGAGTCGAATATAGTTAACGTAATCGAGTTTCACAGATGTATTTGATAAAACAGGAAAGACCTTCACCATACTTGCGGGGTCGACTCTGGTCTAGGTACGATTACTTTATTCGAACGTAAAAAGGGAATATTTTCAGAATATACAGTGCGTTGTAGATTATTCCTGGGCAAAGTAATCACGCAGCATCCTTTTTAACACATAATTTGCCAAACAAAAGTTCCGTCAAACTGTTTGTTGAGAAAAAATTCGTGTAAAGAGATGATGACGTCTGTATTAAAAATCAAGCAGAAACGTCGCTTAACTTCCTTAACTCTCTCGGAAACATTTAAAACTGTGTGTGTTAGCTCTATCTGTTATGATATTTTATTTAAAATATTTTTATAGTTTTAAATGTTATAAAATGACAAAAAGCTTAATTTTCAAAGTAGGAATTAGTTATATAAACAATTATAAATGCAAATAACGAGTAAAATTGTCAAGTCTGACCCTACTCGAGATATGATACACGAGTCTTATTTATCTCGTTATCGTGTCGAACTTTAACGAGAAACATAAAATAACGTCAGTCTCCCTAATACACAAACCTCCATGCGAAATTTCAGACATTTTCGACAAAAAGCACGGAACTTAATAAGCTTCAAACAGGATGAAAAAAATCCTCTCCCCACACACTAACTTTCCATACATAGAAAAAAATTCTCAAATAATTTTGCAATTCTCGACGTTTAAAGATGTCATTGGTTCAAAAATGTATAAATCTAGGTCGTTTTTTTATCGATCGCCATACTTTTCCTCTGTTGTATAAAGCAGAGCAAGAAAAGTAAAAATTGTGAAATACAACTTCTGATGAACAGTGTCCATCTATTTCCTTTCTATTTCCTTCTAAGTAATAAGGGTTCGATTTCCCGTGCATGTTTTTCCCGTCGTTAACCCGGATAATCGAAAATATACTGTAATTGCGAAATTAAACTGTTTATTGCTATTAAACAAATTGATAATAACACACGAGTTTATTTGTACTCACCGTCCATCCACCGCCGTCTGTTTCCATATCGCAATACACTTTGAAACAAATAGGTGTTGTTTGATTTTTCATAACTCGTATTTCGTAAATGCCAGACTTTTCTTTACCTTGCTTTTTGAAATCGGTACAATCCGTCGGTATTTGCTTTATTTCCGGAGGAAATCCTATGACTGATAAATGTATCAAATTAATTTATAAAATTAATTGACTAAATTAAAAAACTGCTTAGAAAACTTACTCTGATGGATGAGTTTGTCTATTTCTTTGAGTTTTGTGAACACATCGTTACTCACACATGTAGTATTTTCTGTCCAAGATATCCGAAGTTGGGAGGAAAGGAAAAGAATTCCCCACAACCAAATTGCAACAGTCATGTTCAACAACGTTACCTTTTTTGCCTGAAATAATTACAGATTTATCGAAATTTCGAGTCAGTTTATTTCATTCGACGTTACTTACCTACGAGAAGTGATGATTTATTTAATAGGTCGTATGTAACAAGATGGTACCGTAGTGGTGCAAATATAGCTGTATAGCAGTACAAAACTAGGAGTGATCGTGTTTGGTAGAGCTAGCATATACAATATGAAGCGATTATGTCTAGTGTAGAAGGTTGTTAGTGCCGTGTGGAGACACCGCAGTAGTGGTAGTGTGTATTTAAGTACTTCAACTTTTGATAAGGAAAACCTGTTTACTCTTTATGTTTTCTATCAGATAAATGTGAAATTCTTTTTATTTTTAGTATATTCTGTTCAATAATTTATCTTTACACAGTGAAGCGATTGTTGAATGCTTAATAATTGAGTGTTTTGACGTCACAGATAGTAACCAAACTGATCAAAGATAGCCACACTCGTATATCAAGTGCATTGTTTACGCGTATCAATGCGAAAATTGCAAATTAATCTTCTCTAAAAAATTTACGAGTAACTAAAAACAGATGAATGCAAAACGAAACTTAAAAGACTTGGTCGAACTAAATTAAATGCATTTTAAGGTTTGTGAAAAGGAGCAGAATGTACTGTAGTTCCACAGTAACTGGAGTAAACTTTCTTATCGATAAATCTGTATTAGTTTTAAATCTGCTTGTGTCTTTGAAAAGTTTTCATATACATAATTTAGAAGCACAATGTCTATAATTAGAAGAAAAAAAATATTTTTTGCAAAATTAATTATTTTTTACTTTATTTGGAAAATTAAATCTATATTTATATTTTAATATTTTATAGATATTATAGGAAATGACGTAATTCTTAGGTAATATTGTACGTTATCGCGAACTCGACGTGTGTCTTAAAGGTCAAATAAAACTCGTTCTAAAAAAGGATATGACGAAGGTTGCGCTCACAGTTGAAATCGCAACAAGAGAATAATAACAAGATAAACTAATAAAATCTGCTGAGATGTAGATCTCATCCGTATTTGTCAGTAAGAAATTAAAAGATAATCGATAATTTTTGAGAATTAAAATGTTCAAAAAATGAATACGAAAGCTTGAAAAAAACAATGAGTTTGATAAAAAGAAAGTTAAAAATAAAAATCTATTATTTGATTTGATTTTATAGGAATTGCTTTCATTGATAAATTCGATTCCACTCAGTCGCTAAATTGTTTCGATTAAACAAGTGACATTCATTTTTAATAATTATCTTGTTCGAGTTTAAGAAGAAAGCTTACACTTATTTATCCGTGGCCGAGCAAATAAAAAGCACTGTACTTTGACAATTTGTCGTAAGTTCATACTTAACCAACGGGTTGGCCGCGTAAAGTTTGAGAAGTTTTCTTTCAGGAGCTAGCATTTACATAAGGATTATTTTCTCATAAAAAAAAAACACCTTCACTTGGCACATCGTTTAATCAACTGTTGCTTTGGTTTCTTCGCTAAGAGGCAAACTTCACTTACCATATTCACTTATATTCTAGGCAAACACTTGGATCTTTTTATGTATATTTTGAAACATAAAGATATAACACGATCGTTAAATTTTATTTATTTCAACGAACACCGTTTTATTTCGTCTGATTTTTATTCTGATGCGAAACACAGTGCCAAGAAAGAAAAATTTCTTATGTGATTATATTCTATTAGTGAATCTTGTGACGCAAAACAGTTATCGATTTTTGTTGATTAAGTTTAGAATATTTATTGCCAATTACAGTAAACTATCACTGGAATTCTCAGATGAAGTACAATTTCTATCTATTAGGTTATCTAATGAAATCCATTGCATATGATAATAAATCTTTGCAATAATTTCATTAGACAATATGGCATTCGTTTTATAATTTATAGTACAGTTGTCCTTTGATAATCCGACAGGTATGGGACCAAAGGGGTGTCGGATTACCAAAAGTGTCCGGATTACCGAAAGTGATTACATATTTGGCATTGTTTTGCTAGCAGTAGCCTATAACATTCCTACGTGTAATGAGTAAAATGCTGCCTAGGTGAATATAAAAATGACACACCCATTTCGGTTAACTAAAACATGTTTATTAATAGAAATATGAAAGCTAATAAATGTACGTGCATACAGTATGTATAGGCATAAATAATACAGTACGTACAATAATTTATAGACATTACAACTAAATGCTACAATGTAGGTAGATTAATTATGTACATAAGTAAATATGTCTAATACTGTGCTCACACTTTGAAGACGGGGACTACGGTGACCTTGACAGGGCTGCGTCGGACTACTGAGCATGTCGGATTACAAAACGTCCGACTATCAAGGGACAGCTGTACTTGAATTCTCGCATTTCATGTTTTAATAGAATTTTATCATAGAAATATTTTAATAAATTTTTTTGTACAGTGTAGAGTGTAAAAATATAATAGCTTCATTGAAAATCGGCTTTCATCTGACATACTCTAAAATCTATTTTAAAAAACCCTTGTTGCTATGGAACACTTCAAAACTTTAAAAGAAATATTTTATTACTATTATTTAGATACGAAACAACAAAATAAAAATAAAAAATAGTTTATAATTTCTATAGATATAAGGTTTTACAAAAGTAAAGGCCAAGTTATTACAACTGTAAAATTTGCGATAGAGACGTAATAACTAACGAGCAATTATTTATGATATCATCGCAATGCCAAACTGCAATTTGTAATCATATTTTTAATTTATTTAATTTAAAATTTATGCTTACCATCTCAAATTAATTCCTGAATACCATATTTCTGTTTAAACAATAGTCGTACAGGTTATCTATCTAACACGTTTTACAGAAAAGTTTTTGAAATAAAATAACGTGACTTCCGGTTCTCATCGGAAGTTCTTTACCCTAATCGTATCATATATGGTTTTGACTTTCATCTATGCAACTCCGTTCTCGAAATTAAGGAACAGACAGACGGACGACAGTGGAAATTTATAGGTCTACAATTTTTTTCACATTGCAGCTCAATAGAAAATTTTTGCACTATTAGTGTGAATAACTGTAATGAAACACCTGTGCGTTGATATCATCCAGCTGTTAAACGACGACATTGGCACTTTGTCCTATGACATTATTATTAAACAGCCTCCTGGATCTGAGCAATAGTGTCAAACTTCTTAAGTTACTACCTCGTTACATATTACTTACAATTTCGCTCCAAACATTCTAAACATAATTAAAATCGGGAAATGTGTAGCCACGGCAACAACCGTACAGTGTGATGAAAAAAATGTTTTAGAATATCAACTATCAATGTCAAGAAATGTATATTTTGATTTAGTTATATCTGTACACTAAGTTATGTGAAAAGTGTTTATGATCCATTGACTTAAACAATGTGAAATAAAATTGTTTTTGTTATGGCGAGTCTATGGGGTTACATGATTAAATTGTATATATTTCTTGATTTTGATTAGTAATACATCAGCCCCTAAATAACTATTTATGTATATTAGAGTAAGGACAACCTGATATGTACTAAATTTGCTTCAACACAAGAAAAACTTTCACCATTTATTCATCACTATCGTTTGACATTTTTCAAAGTTTTTAACTATTTATATTTTTTTCTAATTAAAAATTTATTTTTTTGCAATCACTGAATTATTAAGATATAAAATAAAATGTTTTATTATATAAAAATAATTTATCCTGATATTAGTCTGCAACCGTAAAATAATGACTTTTACAAGGAGAGAAATTCTATTTCACAAATCGTGTAATCTGTTAAAAAAGTTAAATTTATTTCTTAATAATTTTTCTGAATTTTATATTGATACACTGGAAGAATTTTTTCAACAATTAACTATAGTGTTTCGTTACAAATCAAGTTTATTAAAACAAAGATCGAAAAATGATAAACAGTGTCATTTAAATTAGAATAATTTATAAGATTTTGCACTTTATTTTCAGTTTTAGACTTGTTCATTAACATCTGCCCTCAAACTAAATTTGTCAAGTATAATTGTCAGAGATTCAGAGAGAGTTAAAACATTTCGAAAAGAAATTTTATTAATATAAAAGTATTAGGAATTCTCTCAAATTTATAATCTTTTCTAACAGCATTTTTAGTCATGAAATGTTTTAAAATTTAAATATGTCAATTGACACTGTACTAGGGGTTCAGTTCAATCTACTTTATTGCATTCTCTGACAACTCATTACACATTGCTGTTACAATAACATTAATATCAAATGATAATGGTAAATTAATAAAGAAATTTTTCTCGCGCTGAAATACATTCTTGAATTTCTTTGTAGAAAGTGAGATTTTATCCATTTATTATAAATAAATATACACCTAAAATCACGCGTAAATTATTACGTGTATTTATTTTAACTTAATAATTAATAGAACGTTTGTTTAATTAATCGTTTTTGTTTAATCGTAAAATATTGTATCTAGAATTAAGAAAAGTCGCTTTTCATTTCGCATTGTGAATACAAATCTTAATGCAAATGAGCAGCTGCAGTCAGCTTAAGTCAGGGGCTCATCTGCATAACGTGTCGATGGAATCGACGGTATATAAAACCGTTGCTGAAGTGCTGCGTTGATCGATTCACCATGCCGAAGTCAATATGTAAAGATATACACTTGTTAATTGTGCACCATCATCGAGAGGGCAGATCTCGTCAGGAGATAGCAGACATGCTTAATGTCTCAACACGAGCTGTGCCAAGGATTCTTATGCAGCACCGGGACACAGGATGTGTCGCTGGGAAAGGCGAAGGGGCGGCAGCGACGGACAACGGTTGAGGACGACGTTCGTTTATAGGCCAACAGCGAGGCCAGGCCTTTCTCCACAGCTTCCATGCACAAGCAGAAACTGAACTTGAACGTACCGTACGTGTAGATACTGTAAAACGGAAGTATGTAACATTTGTAGTATAATATTCCAATTTTCCAACGAAATATATATATATCGATATAACGAAACGCCAGAAATACAACTTTATTAACGTGTTCTTGTGTATACAGAAATGTAGGAAGCAGTATAATATATTCATATATGTATTTTATTCATAGGTTGCGACAGTTCAATATGTATGGGCGGCAGGCGGCCCAAAAACAGCTGTTGACCACCGCAAATCAGTTGGACAGAGTTGGGTTTGCTAAACAATATATTCATTGGGGCGTCCAGGATTGGGAGAGTATCGTTTGTCCTGACAAATACTTTTCTGTAGTGATTACAGCGGCCCCGTATGGGTTCGGAGACTACCATCCACACGGCATAACACCGAGTATGTACGGCGCACTCAAAAAAGCGGTCGCTTTTCCATTGATGAGTTTTTAAATGTCATGATTCGTGTATTTGTCGTTAACTGTTACTAACAGTAGAATCCGAAAATTGCTTTTAACATTGAAAATAATTACACGAAAATGAAAACATATCGGCATGTTTATTTTATACATCACAACTTGATTAACCTTTTCTGCCAACCGTACGACAGATGTTCGGACAGACGCTATTTTGGTTTGTGAATGACCGCTCCCCGGTCTACACTGCACGGAAAACAGAAAAGTGGGTAAGTGCCCAAGAAGAAATTATAGATATAAGAAAGATGGTCGAGAAGAAGGGCAGATCTCAACCCCATTGAACACGTCTGGAGTCAGCTCTGCCGTGACCCCATTCAGGTGGCAACTCCCAATGATCTCTGACAATTTCCCAAATATCATTGGGAGAAACTTTATGAGGGCACACTTTGCCAAAATCTTGTGGCAAGTATGCCTGAGCGACTGAATGAGGTCCTAGAGAGAGTAGGCTTGCAGACGAGGTTCTGAACCTCTCCGCTCCATCTGCATGACTTGAACTAAGCATTTTCAGTTCTGTTAACGAGCCGTCGATATTGTGACTGGACTAGAAAATTTCGCAAAAAACATATCATATATTTAAACTCTGCACCCAAAAATCTACTTAAAACATATTTTATGCTTGCTGGTAACTTTGTATTATACAATTTTTTTTATTCGAACGTTACCGTACCGTTTGTCCGATAGAAAGGTGACTGTTGCAAAATAAGGTCAAAGCAATTACACCAAAAGTAGTCGTTGACATTGTCACGGAAGAGAAAGTGGTCAACAACTATTAATTAATCGGTTTACTATTAATAATAGAAAAGTTATCTGTATTGGATGGGTTGTGATTGGCACGCACGTGATCGAAGTTCCACTATGATGGCTGCGCACCACTAGAGGAATTGAGAGCATCGTGTCGAAAAGTTGCAGCCTGGCATTGTGGCGATGGAACAATAAATGATCGCTCATTAGAACTTTATTTACGTGTTACTAACGTTAAAAAAAACCCGGAATACTCCAGCCCGTCGCCACGCCCGAACTCCCGAGTAAATAACTACCAGAGTCCGGTGTTTTATCCACTCGTCTACTAAAAGGCGCTCATTGGAATTCAGAAAGTACCGTTATAAATGAAAATAAAAAACTCGAGTTGTTATATGTGAAAAATGAAATTCTGATAGATTTATCCCTGGATAAATCTATCAGAATTCATTTTCGATTCCACACAGTCGATAACATTACCAGGAAACGAAGTCAAATAAGACGAATTCTTACTTACGGGAGTTTTATTTATTATTCACTGTTTTTCAGAATTTTTTTGTTGCGATTTACACGTACCGTAAGAAATTGAAGAACATATAATTGCTGATTTACATTCGATTTGAACATTCCATTAGATCATTTACAGGTAGCGCCATCTATTGGCGATAAATGTAAAATCAGCAAATCGAATAGCAATAGAAATTCATTCATTTATAAAAATCCAATAGATATTTTGTAATGAAATGTTTGACATTATCTAAGTTAGCGGAATGTGAGCGTAACTGCCGACTTTCGTAGCAATTGGTCGAACAGCCTAGGCGTGTATAGCGAACAAACATCCAAAATTCTCGTTTATAGATATAGATTATGAATATAGCGTTCGTAATTTTTAAGTATGACTCGAATTTTTTGACTCAAATATTTAACAGTACATTCTATTATTATTATTATTATTATTATTGAAAAATTACTACACTTGTCTATATCAGACGAGTAATTAATTTTCTGCAGAATGATGTAATCAATCGGAAGTGACGTTTTCGCGGAAAAATTTACGGCTGCAAGTTTTTGAAAACACTTTCTCGTTTAAATAAAACTTACAAAACGATAAATATTGCAATTTTTACTTTTTGTTTACATGCCCTGAAGACATAGCTTTGAAGGCGCGAAGATTTCCCTAAAAGAACCCCAACAGACTATTGTGAAATAACGCTTATTTGTTAATATAAAGTCACTCCTATAGAAATAACTAAACAAATTAAAATAGGCGTTTAAAGAAGAACTGTAAAAGCTAATTACTTGCAAATTGGGTCTTCCCATATACTTAATATGGGGTGGCAATTTGCCGCCCGCAGGGTTATTTATTTCCAGAAAGTAGTAACAATGACTTTATTGGTCGAAGTAAATGTGTACAATTTACATGGAAACCAATCAACGTTTAAATCGCCTCCAAACCCACAGTGCTAAATGAACTTAAACGCTATATATTTTCTGATCATAGGCGATATCTCTGCAAGACAAGGACGAATTTAAACGGATTACTAATGTTCTGTCTGTACTTAGAAGTTTTTATTTTAAAAATATTTCTTAGCAGATGAGAATGATATAAAACACGTTACTAGATTTTTTACAGTCGCTTAAATGTCATTTCATTGCTTCATCTAAAATGAAACTGTTATTCACTTTCGTAAAAGTGAATACATGCTTTATCACAATTCAAAGTTAATCCAACAGTTACTAAATTCACAACTCGGTGATAAAAATTGTATTGTAAAATATATATAACTACGGTATGATTTTTATTAATCGTTATAATAATTACACTATTTTATAAATTGTAGGATATGGACTTCAAGCTTCTACTCGTGTGTCCAATACTAACCCCTCAGTCTTCTTTCTACACGTTCCGTGCGTCTTGTCGAATTATAACTAAAGAGCAATGATAATCCGAAGCGATCGTGTAGAAGAGCCTTAAACGAAAACAATTAATTTCCATAATTTATTGACAAGTACAGCACATAAACCAAGTACAACGCTATTACATCGTCACGGTTGTTAAATGTAAGCCTAAACTACGTTCAATGGAAACAACGCGCTTCATGTGGTAAAACTAATTTTTCGATATTAATAAATCAACTACTAAAATAATAATAATCTACGAAACACGTGCGGTAATTTTAATTATCTATACAACCACAACACATGGAATTACATTAAAACGTAATTCGTCCTATAAGTATTTATTTTATGCTGAAAATCTCTACCCATACAAATAAATTCTGTAGTAACTTGATACTGACAAGTTATTTTTTACCATAATGGTAAATACAATAGATTCAAAATTCATAATCCTTATTTAAATATAAACATGTAAGTTCCCCCTCTGTGAATCTGTGTTTTCCTCTATTATTTATGTTATGTAATAATTATGTACATTTAAAATTACTGTAGTTGACTGGAGAAAGGCGTAGTAAGGCCCGAAACGTGTAAAAGCGCGTATCAACTGAGTAGAACAAATAAACGGGAACTACTCGCTATTTTTAATTTAATAAGTCAACTTTAAAATTTAGTACATATTCGAAATCAGGTAAAATCAGGATGTCTGGTCACTTTAGCTATTTTAGAACTACATTAAGCATCGAAGAAAGCCTAACACAAAAGCTTAAAACTTATATGCACTAAATAAATTTTGGCCGTTTTATGGAGTTTATGCAATATCTAAACGTTTATTATTTTGTAAACAAATGACAACATACTACATAATTGCAGTAGAATTCCTTATATGTAATATTTTTCAATATCTAATAGTAACATATTTAACACTCTTCTATCCCAATAGAACATAAAGGGAGACAGGATTAATTCTCAATATGTAATTTTAATATTAAGTAAAGTGTCAAGTGGTTAAAGTATGGACATCATCCTATTGTTCCTATCCAGATCTTTCTCCAATAAAACAGTATACGAAAAATCAATGTTGATAAACTGTTACAATACAATACTATAACTACAATGCTATAGAGGTTCCGTGTCATTTAGCCGCTATATTTATTATTTATATAACTATTAATTATTATTGAAGTATTTGAGATCGAAGATAGAATAATGTTTCTGGAAAACAAATTTCCACAATTGTTATGTATGTAAACCTCCAGGGGATAACCCGCATCGAATTACCCCGTGACCTACTTAGGCGACTTCGCACGTCTGACCTTAGTCCTGGTTCCTTTGTTTCCGGTCAGTCGTGTGTTAGCTGAAGTCACACTTAGACCTGGAGGACAACGTTACGTTTGTCGTTATAAAAAAGTTAATTATATGCGTTAACAAATAACCGTTTATTTTACGGACACAACAACAAAATATCAAGTTAAATATATAAGAAAATATTAAATCGAATAACAGAAAGAAATAATTAAATACCGATACTGTCAAATTCTAAGTGTATAAATTGAGGTTTTTTTTTGTATGGATGGATATTAGTGTCTGTGTGTGTCTGTGTATGCTGGTTCGATTTTATTTGTCCTCTTTTAAAATTAATAACTTTTGTGCTTTTTGTCGAAAATTTCGAAAATTTTGCAGGGAGATTTGTATAATGAGATTGAAGCCGTTAGATTTCGGTGGATACAGGTCGAGAAGTTGGGCAGGTGAATCTAGGTCGTTTGTCAAATTTGGAGTAGGGTCAGGCTTCATGACGATTTTACAGGTTATTAGCATTTACAATTTTCTTTCTTTCTTTTTTTTATTAAATTCATCCTTATATTCAAATTTAAGCTTTTCTTCCATTTTATAATAATTAAAAGTATAAAAACTTTTTAAATTAAATATCATAAAAAATGACACACTACACTCTGTTTCAAATAATGCAGAGAAAGATAAGCAGCTCGTTACTGGATGTTTTTAATTTTCGATGTTTTCTATTCTAGAGAACATTTCCTTAATTTTTACAGTAAATTAATTTTTCCATTTTTTATTATCTTCTATGATTTACGAAAGTTTCATGGTTAAGAAGTGGAATTGAACCAAGACAGATGATATATATTTTCTCTTTTAATTTCGATTCTGATTTTTCGATATGTTTTTGTTAGAAGTTGCGTGACACGAATGATACACAGAGAAAAAAATTATTAAAACTTAGTCAAGTATAAACTAATTTATTCATTTTCATTACAAATATATATATATTTGTAATGAAAATATAGGCTATATATTCTTTTCAATATAGTGGTCGGCGATGAAATATATTGATATTGGCATGACGACTGATGATACAGCTGGGCGGTTTATAAATACAAATAACATCGAAGAATACATGTTAGTTGTTTTGCATCAATAAACAAAACTGAATATAACAGATGACAAGGGATTCGTGTCTTGAGTTAGAAAAAAATTCATCAGTGGTAATTCTAATATTTCTACGACTGATACTTCTTTTAAAACAAGAAATCAAGTAAAAATCCAGCAAATCATAAAAATTTGTAGTTTGAAATTTCTAGAACTTTACAAACTCAATGAGTTTATAAACTTTAACTTACAATAACTCATTGTGAATGATTACATTAAATAGCATAGGTACAAGATTTTATGTTTATCCTTAATTCTCATTGTGCCTGGGCCTTTATTCTCATAACGTTGACCTTAAAGCGATTCTTACACCATTGTTTTAATTGTTAACGAAACCACAAGGAAATGTAAATGAAGTAAGAGGTGCCTTTGAAGGTTATTTATGTAAATATTCATAATTAAATTGATTGTAAATATGGCTCTTATAACATATATTATATTTTAATATGATATATGTTATAATATAATATATTGTAATATGATATATAATACCAATAAACTTTGGTATTTTTAACATGTCCATACTATAGTACGTACTGTACATGTTACAGAAGCCACAGTTTATTGTAAATTTTTATAATTAACGTGATAATAATCATTAAACAATTTGTTAAATAATCTCATTCACTGATGTGATAAGCCCGTAAGTATATTTATGTTTCTTGTTGATTTTCACTAACTACTAAACAGTATTAAGAATATTAAGGGCTAAAAGCTGATATATTATTCCATTAAATATATTTATTTTAGAATTAAAATTTATAAAAGAGACTTATCAATTTTTAGGTTTTGAAGTTGTTTTGAGGTTCAGAAGACCAGAAAACACAGAATAAAGAGATCTCGCCATCTGAAAAATTTCAAAAATTAAATATATCAATAGAATATTTCCATAATTAATATTATAAAATGTAACTAAATATACTTTAACTGGAAATTTCTTGGTAACGTTGAAGTAATCATTCATGGATATGCATAGAGATGCTTTACCAAATCTCTTCATAAAATTCAACATCTGTACAATAATTGATTGTCATTGTTGTATTTAAATTTTACAAAAAATTAACGGTTATGTATAAAAAACACAAATTTAAAATGTTTTACCTTTAATTTCTGTTCTAAACTCAGATCGCAATCAGCAAATCTTCTTATATCTTGAAAGGATGTTTGCATCTGAAAGGGGAAACAAGAAAGCAAATCTTTAATTAAATTCGTGAATGAAATTATTTTCATTTTAATAAAGTTTCTTACGTTTGACGTTAAAACAGACATCAGGAATCCAAATACAATACAGCCGAAACGTTATTAGAGCACATATTAGAAAAATAAAGACTTTCAATGCGAATTTCATTTTCGAGAAAATAGCAATAAAATAAAGTAGAGACGTTTCTGTTAATAATGCAGCATACACAATCGTTAATACATAATTGAATGGTCCGTTGAGTTGATTGGTGTAAGTCCAAATTTCATGGTGCTGTGCCATTATTTCTTCTAATTCCAAGTTCAAATTTGCATTATCTTTTGTCAATATGTATAGTTCTTCTGATACATTCTGGAATGCTGTCGTTAAAGTAACAATAATCAAGTTAATAAAGAAAGCGAGGTATACTATCCCTCCAGTTATCACAGTCATCCATATTCCAACTTGAATGCTACAAAAAAATGCTTTCATCTTGAATAATTCTCTTTTCTTCAAATCGTGATAAAAGAAAAATATATTTATCAGCTGAAGCCATAATGTAATAATTGTTGTCAAAATCATCGTGGCAATTTCTATGTGATTTATGATAGAAAACAGCTGATTTTGGCAAAAGTAATTCGAATTTCTTACTTTTAATTTTTGTGTTTAATTTTACTTATCTGACGATGCTGAACATTACGGCAAACGCTAAGGCAAAAATACAGACGCCCACTTTGACAAAGATGTCGTTGTCGACAATCGAATACCAGGATATACAGGGCGTTTTACTTGACAGAAAAGGAATTATCATGCATAAAGTAAGAAAGAAATGCATCCAGTACATAAATTCGATGAAAGATAAGTAAAATCTCTTTAGAAGCTTGTGCAAATAATTGTGGTTTCGTATGACACATGAACAAGGATTGAAGAAATGCAATCCGTATATCATTGACATTGAGGTAATTGGTGACAGAAAACATTTCAGACATATTTCCTGTTTAAAAGTTACAATATTTGAGTTAATGCTCGATTTCGCTGTCTTCTTGAATAATTGTAATCATCTTTGATGTAAGAACTATCTGCTTTGTATTTAAAGCGGGAAATTACGGCAGAGAAGAATTGTCTGTTGTATAGAGTCAGTTGAAGTTGCCGTGCAGCTTGAAGTATATAGTGTAGATGTTTCTCGTTTATATAAGCATTATTACGAAAATTAAGAATACCTTTAATGAAAATCGGAAATGTTATAAATTATTATTCCATTAAAAGTATACATTAATCGATAAAGACGATAAATACAGTGGCGTGTAATTTTAATAGATTTATAAAATTTAACGGATTTGTTTGCTTTCTAAATTGATGCATCTAATTATATTAGGAAGTGTTTCTAATATGTTTAACATACAGATTTCATTACTGATATATAAACCAGTGTCACGTTCAATACCGGGAATTTATATATCTCCAATCATTCTCCAGTGCTATAACATAAAAATGGTGAATTTTCCTGGTTTATCTATTTTAGTTTAATTTATATTACTAACATAAAAGACTTCGTGTAATTCTTTATAACTCCTGCAATTTTTGTCCAGTTTAGGTGAATATTTGGTTATATTTGTTTTATATTTTAACTGAAAGTGTACGCTTGTTACGTTGAGGAAATATCGGCTATAGAATAAGCGTTTTATCGATTTCAGATCGGTGAGTTGAAGTGACGTCAATTACCAGGTGACGTTTATGCTTGAAGCGGGAATTTTCCTTAAGCTACATTTTGAAATATTTTAGCAAATGGGATATTTATACACTTTATTAAATTTAGAATTTAAACTTTAAAAAAAGGAATCGTCACTTCTACGACATTCAGAATGAATAAAAATGGATTCTAAAAGTGATTGAACTTTGGTTTTTTTTCAAATTTATTTATTTATTGATCTATAATTTCGTGATATTATATTTACTTGTTAATACAATTGATTTATTCAAAGATTAATTCTACAATCAAATATTTAAAACATCGCAAAATCGGGGACGTCTGGTCATCCTACCTAAGGTTGGATCTTTTGAACCAGTCTAGGTTGACATTTAATTTCAAAGAGGAGTAAAGTCGTTTATTTGCATTTGAAAATATTTTTGAATATTTGTGTTTAGATGGCTGTAAAGGTTTTATGTTTAAGTGTGATAAATAACCAGCTAAATACTTAGAATTGTGCCATGAGGCCTATTGTGACCCTGCTCCGCCAAATGGCACTTTAGAGTACAAAGAGATTAAGATACGGTTTTTCTGTACTCAGTAGTGCTATTTGGGGAGCAGGATCAATAGAGTTTTCTGATATATTGTGACGCAGGAAATCTGCCATTGTTATCTTTAAGAAATTTCCTATGTTAAAGCGATACTGCTCCCTTCTGAACTATCAGTTCTAATAACTGATTACAGTAGAGCGTCGTTTATCCGAATCAATTGAGGACTGAGGTTGTTCGGATAACCGATTATGTACGAAAAAATATTTAAACCTATCCCATGTTGAAATTTTTCTCCGTTGCGTGTCGCTACGCATTGAGTTTTCGTCGATTTTAAGCCTAACGAAAATTTTTATAATAATAATCGTGGCTATTGTACCGTTAAAAATTATTTCTTTATTTTGTACAAACAAAATAAATATATTGAAAAATATAAAAACAAAAAAATTATACTTTAGAACAGCGCTGTCTAACTTTTCATAGCCAGCGGGCCATATTTTCTTCACCAAACATTTCGGGGGCCAAGAAGGTTGATAAATGAAAATTCAGTTTATGTTAATTAAAAAAATATTTTATTTATACTAAAAAGAAAACTTTAAAATATTCGTAATATATTAACGAGAACATTGTGGCCGTAATTTTCACATAGTTAAATAATTTTAATATTAATAATAATAATTTAGTAACATAAACTTATTCATAGTAAAATGTACTCGCGGGCCGTAAACATAATTTGGCGGGCCGTATACGGCCTGCGGGCCGCCAGTTGGACAGCCCTGCTTTAGAAGTTAATCTAGTATCAAAAACGTTCGATTCATTCGTTTATTTTAAAAGTACATGGTACATATCCCGGCCACGCTAAAGCATTACATATTATTAAATATATACAGTAATCAAAGTATTTGTTATTATTTAGTATTAATATATATATATATATATATATATATATATATATATTAATACTAAATAATAACAAATAATATGAGAAAAATTATAATGATAAATACATTTATGGCATTTGTAAAAATAAATAATGTTATTAAAACTAAGTGTAATCTATATATATAATCGAGACGAGTTGATGATAATTATAATAATAATCAGTGCAGAGCCCAAACGGTAAAGAGTTGAAAGTTGAAATTTGGTACACAGTTAGGGTACGTCACGAGGACGCACACTAAAAAGAGATTTTTCGAAATTTCTCCCTACAGGGGAGAGGGACAGGATTAAGTCTTAACACTTCCATCAACAATGTAAGTGTTAGGTAACAATGTAAGTGTTAAGTAACAATGGAAGTGTTTTTTTTTTTAACTCTTTCCGCCCTGTGGGCACTAAGAGGGCCTCTTTTAGTAGGCCCATTATGGGTTCGGCCAGGCCCACAATGGGGCGGCCGGGTGGTGAGGGACGGGGCCCGACATATCCGAACGGACCACCCCCCCGAAAAATTCCTGGGGATTATTCGACCCGCACAATGGAAGTGTTAAGTAACAATAAAAGTGTTAAGACAAAGCGTCGCGCAAGACGCAGATGCAGTTTTTTTCGTTTTTGCGGGGAATCGAAATATTTTTAGAGCCACCTAAAAATTCTCTAATTAGTCTGGAAACAGGGGAACCCAATTCTTGCATTCTGTGAAAATGGGTAAGATTGACTATAACGTAATAATCTTAATCTTTGCTATCGTTACTTTTCCCGAGCAACGCCGGGCCTATCTGCTAGTATTCAATAAACAAAGAGGAAAATATGCTTGGCAGTTTATGGCTGCGTAAAGAAAGTCTGTTTTCTTTAAGAACTTTTGCTTAATTTTGCGTTAATACTTAATACTTTAACAGTCCTGTTAATAATTTAAGTCCAAGTTGACAAATATAATAAAAAAAAAAACTCAACCCTAGTTAAAACTTTTATCACTTTATGAATAATAAAATGCATAAAATATATAAAATTGAATCCATTGAAACGGACGTCCATTGAAATTCAACACCTCCCCTCACCTCCCGGCAACGCCCATTCTGCACCTAGTCGAACTCGTGATGGATATAATTAAAAGGCTTTCTTAGTCTCCAGGACAGATTTAAAAATCGAAAACAAAATAATATATTTGAGTAAATAACCGGCAAAGAGGGTAAACGTTCATCATCTATCAGACTTGTTCTATATTGATTTTTTATTTTTACAAAGCCTATTATGGATATGAAACATTTGCAACACAGCAAATAGTAGGAAAAATTATCTATACATTTCTTTTCTCGTATAATCTTAAGCATATTGATACCAGCTTACTCTATGTTCCCATGAAGAAATTTATCAGTGCAGTTTTCGGAATGGAGAGTCTTGGACTTTCAATCATAGTGTTAGTATATGCGAATGTTTATGTAAAGTGAAATATATAATATAATAAAATATTTTGTTTCCCTTAAACATTGCACATTTAATACATACAAACACTTATACAGTAAGTAAAACCTACATAAACTAACTAGGATATGAACCCGTCATTGCGCGGGCAAAAAGTAATGATAGCAAAAATTAACGTTATTACATTATAGCCGATCTTACCCCGGGTGCAAGAATTAGGCCCCCTTCTTTGGAGATTGATTAGAGAATTTTTAGATATCTGCTTACCACACCCGGATAACGATAATTAAAACTCACTGCAACCACTAACCGGTAAGTCGTATCATAAAGTGATGAATAACGAACGTTTTCGTAGCACTTTCCGGGTTCTTCTTCAGGTTTACTTAATTGCAAAAATAAAATGAATCTTCCAAAATCATTCATAAATATGGATTCGAACATAAAATCGAACATTAAGACGAAGAGTTCGAATAAATGCGCATGTCAACTTTAAATACGATGGAGCATTAAATATCATTGAGAATTTCTAGAAGGGGCTAAAAATATATTCGGTTTCCCGTAAACATGCAAAAATGGCATATAAAATAGTATAGTTGAAGCCGAATTCTACGGAGTAATCTCCAACCATTTTCCACTTCCCTGGGAGAAATTTCCAAAAATCCATTCTTAATGAGCATTCTCATAGCTATTAAACCCTATTACACGCAGTCAAAAACGCAAAAAAAACCGCTTCTAAAATAGGACAGTAGAAGCCGAATACTTCAAGGTAATTCGGTTAATGTTACCTATGGTAGCGAAGTCGGCGACGGGGAAATTCTAGACTGGGATGGGGAAATTTTTTTTCCTACATTCCAGATGGCGACGAGGAAAATTTTCGGGATTTTGTTATCAAATATTGAAATTCGTAGAGGGCGCTTTGATCCGTATAATCGCGATTGATGGGAAATATGCACATTTTTTCCCCCGAAAGTGGAGTAGGCGTGTTGTCGTGCGAAAAGATTATTTTGACGTTTGGTTACTTTTGGAATATTTCTATTATCAGGTAATTAAAAATAATTTTAAATTTCGTTGTGAATTTAAGCGATTGGAATTTATTTATTGACAAAAATTTGCTAAGCGTTTTCTGCAATTTTTTCGAATAGATATATTTTTCACAAGTTAGCTTCATGTCGAGTTGCGATTTAGAGTCGGACGAATTTTGGAAAGAGTGTACTGGGCGACGTTTTTATCAGTTACTAGAAGCAGAGTCTTCCGAATTACGATTAGACAAAAGAATTGATGGCGGACCGAAATTTGCCGTAAAACTGGGCCTCCAACACACTCAGGAAGTTTGCCGGAAATGTGGCCAAACATGCAAATTGAGTTATCGCAGCGACCGGAAATCTTGCGTGTAGGGATTGCAATTGCTGGATCCCTCATCCAGCATTCCAGCTGGATCCAGCGCATTCTTCGGCCTGCTGGATCCAGCTCTTGCCCTGCGCTGCGGATACGCAAATACAGTAGTCAATTAACTTTCTAAATAATTGCGCAAAAGTCTACGTCGTTGCGTTGCCACTATGCTAACTACTAGACTGCTACTAATTACTTACTCACTACTTTACTAACACTAATAATTAAATTACTTATAAATAAACTATACTTTCATCAATCCAGCAAAATTTAATAAAATAATAACGTATTCAATCGCTTTTAACGATCTTCCTGAGTTATAAAAAAATACAACATTAACCATAGAACATAAAATGTGTTTGGAATAAATATAAAAATAATAGTGCTTAATTACATCCCTTTTTTTAAACAAGATACATAGATAATTTAAGGGTCTGATAATTTTCGTATTGTATACCGACGTAATCCCACGTTGTTGAATTCCAATTCTTTCTTTTTATCGTTTCTTAAAAATAAAAAGAAAGAATCGGAATTCAACAACGGATATATATTCGGTGCCTTTACACGACCAACGTTTCAATTCCAAGCTTGTTTATGTGGGTGCAACGATGCGCAGTTTAAAACAAAGGCTCAAGAGCACAAATATACAATCAGTAAGAACCTTGACAACACTGCGCTGGCATCATACGAAAGACAGAAGGATGTTAACGTCCAATGGGATCAAGCGGCAATTATAAAAACGACAACGAATAGGCAAACGGTCAAACATCTTGAGAGATTGGAAATCTGCAAGGCGCACATGACAACTGGTTGTATAAACCATAGAGATGAGGACTCATTGTCTACCATGTGGAGATCCTTTTACATTAATTAATGTTATTAACGGACAATGCTGGTTTCGTTCGATCTTATATACAGGGTGTTTTTTTTTTTAAACTGACGGTACTCAGAGACATCTGTAGAGCAATCTAACAGCCGGACTGTCGCCAAATTTTGGAGAGTGACTAAGGACGACATGGGAAAGAGATTCCGCGAAGAAAAAAGTAGTACCCAAATTTGCTGGTAGGGGTGGATTTGGCGCTGTTGTAGCAAAACAGCTAAGAATCTGCATAAAATCCAGCTGCAGTTAACAAACACACGAATGAATAATCAGACAGCGGTTTCAGTGTAATAACGAAAGTTTAATCAGCAAATAACCTTCTCCCTTCTTCAATGTGAACACCGTCCTGCTGGACAACTCATTGCATCCTGAACACCGTGTTCTCTATGGCCGAACGTAACATGTCCGCAGGAATGTTCATCGCAGTTCGAGAAATGTTGTCCTTCAAAGTCATCAAGTTTGGGACACTACCAAGATAGACCTTGGAGTTTAAGTAACCCCACAAGAAAAAGTAATATGGGGTTAAATCCGGGGAGCGCGCTTAGGCCATGCAAGTGGAAAAAAGCGACTGATGACCCTTTCTTCAGTGAAGTGCTGGTAGCTTTTTCGCTACAACAGCGCCAAATCCTCCTCTACCGGCGAATTTAGGTACTACTTTTTTCTTCGCGGAATCTCTTTTCCATGTCATCCTTAGTCACTCTCCCAAATTTGGCGACAGTCCGGCTGCTAGATTGCTCTACAGATGTTTCTGAGTACCGTCAGTTTAAAAAAAACACTCTGTATATATTTTTTCCGCTATTTATTTTGTAACCGAGGAAGATCGTTAAAAACGATTGAAAACGTTATTATTTTATTAAATTTTGCTGGATTGATAAAGGTGTAGTTTATTTAACTTATTCTACTTTCAGTACATAGTTTTATATACTAATAAATAACTACAGACTAATATGTAGAGCCTATATATGAAAACTGGTAAGACTGATAGCCACTTAGCCACTGATTATCCGTCCTTATATTATTATAATATATTAATATAAATTAATCAGTAGAATTACCTTTGCTATTATTTAACTTAAAGATTACATTATAATTATAATCTAACTAAACATTTAAAGTTAATTATCTCTATCTCAAGTGTTAAACCGAACCAAAGTTAAGTTTACTACCTAAATGCGTAAGTTTTACTGATTTATAGTGAACAGTCTAAATAATAAAAGTTTCTTAAGTATTTTTAAAAAATGTTTTATTTCATTAAAAAAAATATAAATTGCAGGATAGATAGATAGACAGATAACACTTTATTGCACCAAAAATACATCCACGCTGGATCCGCGCTGGATCCAGCTTGAATGATTTCAATCCAGCAAAAATCCAGCTGGATTCAAAACACTGCTGGATTGCAATCCCTACTTGCGTGATGCGTTGCCGAAAATGCTGGCGGAATGGTTCGGCTTTCGAAGGAACGTTCGAAGGGAAATGTGGCAATGTTTCGTGGGCGAATCTTCTGACATTCATATGGCACTATATCAGTTTAGAGTGCATGGCGAGTAATTCGGCAATTTCCTCGGGTATTTCTAAAAAGGCAGGCGTAGACTGGTCGAATACATCCCGGTCACGGAAAAATACCTAGTTGGAAAGAACCAGAGACTATACCGGCTGCTCCGCACCTAATGTCAGCAAGAAAGACAAAAAAGCAAAAGAAAACTCAAGACAAAGGTGAAAAAAAGAGAGAGAAAAGTGTTAAAACGAAAGGGAGAAAAAGCCTCGTCATGTACCAGAGAGTCAAGTTCAGTCGACGGGAAACGTGGAAAAAGGGGAAAAGCTCAGTAACAAAGTAAGTTATCCTATTTTTTTTATTTGTATTTTTTAGTATTCTTAATATAGAACGTAGGGTAGAAATAATCTCCCTGTCGCCGTCTAAATGTACGGTAGAAAGAAAAAAATTCCCCGTCGGCGCGTATAATGTAGGGTAGGGAAAAAATTCCCGGTCGCCGTCTAGATTGTAGGGTAGAAAAAATTTCCCCGTCGCCGACTTCGCTACCATAGGTAACATTAACCGGTAATTCTTTTGGTCGATTTACACACAACAGTAACGTGCGGGTACAGTGATCGTTTGGTGCATAAACATCGATAAATATCACACATAGCCAATCAGAGTTTCATCTACGACACGTGATATGTATTTTTTCAATCATACAAGTGTGGTACATGAAACTTTGCTTGGCTGTGTGCGATATTTATCGATGCTTACTGCACCGTGCCGGCATGTTACTGTTGTGTGTAAATCGACAATTACTCCTCTCCCTTTCCCCGCGAAGGGGAATTTCGAAAAATCATTTCTCATTGTACGTTCTATTGACGTACCCTAACTGTGTACCAAATTTCAACTTCAACTCCTAACCGATTGGGCTGTGTGCTTATTAATATTATTATTATCATCAACCGATCTCGATTATATAACAAGTTGCAGGTAATATTCTAACAGTTAACAATAAAAGTAAATAAAGAAACTTTACCATAATAGAACATAGGAACGGAATTTGCGAATAAAATATAATGCGCTTCGAACACTTCTTGCACCATATTTGAAATAAAAATTAAAAATACAAAACGATAATACTCAATAATCCTTAACTCAATACCATTGCCCAAAAACTCGGAAAAATCGCAACAGTCTCCGACTTCCCTCTGTGTGTTCTTTCTAGAACTTACCTGAAATTTGAGACGGTTCCCTTCAATTTCCTCGAAAACTTCAGCCTTCCACTTGTGCAGATTTTAAAGCATGGGGTGATCGTGTTAAATTTATATATATTGAACTGAAATATGATTTTCGCCATCTAAATATAATGTAGGCTATACAGTCAAACCTGTTTTTGTGCGGTCTATTTTTGTGCGATTTGTTTTGTGTGATTTTTTGTGTGCGGTATATGAATTTCAATCAAATTGGTATATTGCACAAAAATAATTGCACAAAACACATTGCAAGTATAAAAAATCGCACAAAAACAGACCGCACAAAAACAGGTTTGAGTGTAATTTTGAAAATTAATTGAAATATAATACTTTAAAGACGTTTTAATTCAACATTCTCTCGCTTTTCATTTTATTTCGACTTCTTATGAATCTTGATATCAAAATTTTTCCTGCAAACCTAAAATACAACAACTAAAAACAAACAAGTAAACGTTCTTTTTATAAATATAATACATCTCAAAGCCTGGTGATATATTAATAAACCTACAAACGTCTAAATAATTGGGCTATTATATGGCTATAATTACGTAATAAATACAAGTGAATTTGGTATAGAGGTAAGCGTTAGGCGCCATCGGCTATATTCTAATAATCTAAATCTTCGCTACCGTTACTTTCTGCCTGAGCAATGCCTGGCAGAATGTAACGGTAGCGAAAAATAATATGATACTACATCTGCTAGTAGTAACATTCTTCCATCCCATTTCAATATAAGGGCAAATAGGATTAAATCTTGCTATGTAATTTTAATAATAAATAAAATGTGAACTGGGTGCGGTATGTTTCTTATTTCTATTGTTTTTATCCAGATCTGTCTTTGATAAAACAATATACAGTCAAACCTGTTTTTATGCATGGGATAGGGACCCCACTAAAAAAAACGCATTAAAAAAATCGCACGAAACTTCACGAGTGGCTATAAAAAATAGTTCTCGCAACACAATTTAAAAAATATTTTTTTATGCGGTCAATAGGGACCGCATAAAAAAAGTCTCACATAGAAAATAACTCAAAACCGTACGAAATAGAATTTATTGACAACAGATGTCAGCACTTGACTGCATCGTCTGGTCTATCGTCTGTTTTACATATTTTTGTCCAGGTGGTGTTTTGTTGACTTTAAAAGTAAATTATTTCATTTTTCGCATATGCATGCAATAATCTATATATATAAAACGAATGTATGTCTGTGTGTGTGTGTGTGTGTGTGTGTGTGTGTGTGTGTTTGTCCTTCATGCATTACCACACCATTTATCCGATTGCCATGAAACTTTGGGAAGTTGTTTAATACATTCCCGCGAAGGTTTGTGGCATATGTGAAGATCCCCATTTCCCCCTTTCAAAAATATATTTATATATGGATTAAGGCTTTTATGTCCAATAGATGGCGCTAACTTCAGACGACCTAAGTTTGCTTTTCTGTGAGGCATTATGCTTTTCTGTGAGAATGGACCTAAGCAGATCATTTTATACCTATCTATATAAATAAAATATGACGCTTGTTTGTTCCTACCGATTCCTTTGAAATTTTGACACAACGTTGCATTCGAATATGCACGTGTTTTTATATAATATACATGTCGAAATTCTCCCTACGGGGGAAGATGAACGGGATTAAGGCTTACCGTGAAGAACTCGGCTTCTATTTATACTATTTTACATGCGGTTTTTTGCGTTTTTAATTGCGCTTTAATAGGGGACGTCAACAGAATATACACTAAAAAGGGATTTTTCGATATTCCCCAGCGGGGAAAGGGACAGGATTAAGGCTTACCGTGAAGAACTCGGCTTCTATTTATACTATTTTACATGCGGTTTTTTGCGTTTTTAATTGCGTTTTAATAGGTGACGTCAACAGAATATACACTAAAAAGGGATTTTTCGATATTCCCCAGCGGGGAAAGGGACAGGATTAAGGCTTACCGTGAAGAACTCGGCTTCTATTTATACTATTTTACATGCGGTTTTTTGCGTTTTTAATTGCGTTTTAATAGGTGACGTCAACAGAATATACACTAAAAAGGGATTTTTTGAAATTCCCCCCATGGGGGAAGTGTTACACATTTATAATAGATACATTTTGAGCCACAACAACGCGTGGCCGGGTCAGCTAGTATTACTATAATAAGTGCATTTATGCTATAATAAGTTTATTTAGCTATAATAAGTCAACGTGAGACATGACGAATCGCACGAGACCAGTCGCCTACTATACCGCACAAATTAAAAATTCGCATTAAAAAAATCGCACAAATAAAAATCGCACATAAAAAGAGCGCATAAAAACAGGTTTGACTGTACTAATTTCAAAAAAATCGATGTTGAAAAACTGGTACAATACTATACTACAATGCTATGGAGTATATAAATTTCGGGGTTTTTTTCTGTATCAATGGAGATTAGTGTATGTGTGTGTTTGTGTGTGCTGGTACGATATTGTTTGCCCTCTTTTAAAATTAATACCTTCTGTGCTTTTTGCCGAAAATTTCGAAAACTTTGCAGGGAAAATTGTATTATGAGATTGATGCTGGTCGGTGCTAAATTTCGGTGGATAAAGATCAATAAGATGGGCAGATAAATGAAGATCGTTTGTCAAATCTCGAGTAGGTTCATGATGATTTTACTGGTTATTAGCATTTATAATTTTTTTTTTCTTATAAAATTCATGGAAAAGGTTAAAAAATGGAAAAAGCTTAAATCTTAATATAGATTTAAGCTTTTTCTATTGATAATAATAACTTAAAAATATAAAAACTTTTTAAAATCAAATATCATAAAAGATGGCGCCATACTCTCTGTTAAATGCTGCCGGAAAAATCTATAATACGCTCCTTGTCTACAATTGTATTCAATTTTATGTGTTCTATGACGGCTTTTCTTTTTCGCTAGACTTATTTCATCACCAATTAGAAACAGCGCAAGCTATGGATAATCGGTTTTATTTCCTAGAGTATGCATTTCCTGTTTCTATTTTATGGTGTAATAAGTCTAGCAGAAAAGAAAAGCCGCCATAGAGCTCGTAAAATTGAATTGCCAGTGAAAGTTAAGCAGCTCATTGCTGGATGTTTTTAATTTTTTATGTTTCTATTCTAGTGAAGATCCCTTTAAAGTATATAATAAATAAACTATTATTAAAATTAAACAAATCGAAATTTATACAATAAATTAATTTTGCCTTTTTTTTATTATCTTCTATGATTTACGAAACTTTCATATTTAAGAAGTGAAATTGAACCAAAACAAATGATATGTTTTTTCTATTTTAATGTCGATTATAATTTTTGAACCTGTTTTTGTTAGAACACAAAGAATGAAACACAAGAAAACCTAAATTAAAACTTATCTAATTATATACTAATTTATTTATCTTCATTAAATACACTACATAATCACAAAAGAGTTATTATGAAAGTTTTACATTAATGATCATCCAAATTATAATGATTGAAACAGATAAATTCATAATCTGTAAACAAAATGATTAAACAAGCATTGACGAACCGGTTCTGATAGGTGTGGAGTGGGTGTACATTCCTAGATGCGGCCAAAAATAATATTTAAATATAATTATTTTTTTAAATATGGTTGTCGGCGATGAAATATATTGATATTTTCATGACGACTGAGGATACAGCTGGGCAGTTTATGGATACAAATAACACCGAAGAATACATATTAGTTGTTTTGTATCAGAAAACGAAATTGCGTGCAACAGGTGATGGGAGATACGTGCCTTAAACCAGAGAAAAATTCAGTGATAATTCCAATATCTATACGACTGATACATCTTTTAAAACAAGAAATCACACAGAAAGCATAAAAACTTGTAGTTAGAAAACTCTAAAAGTTTATAAACTTTAACAATATAACTCAATGTGAATGGTTACATTAAATAACATAGGTACAAGATTTTATGTTTATTGTTAATTCTCATTGTGCTTGGGCCTTTATTCTCGTAACGTTAATCTTAAAGCGATTCTTACACCATTGTTTGAATTGTTAACGAAACAACAAAGAAATATAATAAAGTAAAATGGTGCACGTAAAGGTTCTTAACGTATATAAATATTCTTAATTAAATTGATTTTAAATATGGCTCTTATAACATACTCTGACATATATTATATTTTAATATGTTTAAATATTGGCATTTTTAACATGTTTATACTATAGTACGTACTGTATATGTTAAAGGAGCAACAGTTTATTGTAAATTTTTATAATTAACGTGATAATAATCATTAAACAATTTGTTAAATAATCTCATTCACTGATGTTATAAGTCTGTATGTATATTTATATGTCTTGTCGATTTTCACTAACTTTTAAATAGCGTTAAGATATTAAGGGCTAAAAGCGATATATTATTCTATTAAATATATTTATTTTCCAATTAAAATTTATAAAAGTGACTTATCAATTTTTAGGTTTTGAAGCTGTTCGCAGGTTCAGAAGACCAGAAAATACAGAATAAAGGGATTTCGCCATCTGAAAAATTTCAAAACTTAAATATATCAATAAAATATTTCCATTATTAATATTATAAAATGTAGTTAAATATACTTTAATCGGAAATTTCTTGGTAACGTTGAAGTAATCATTCATAGATATGCATAGAGATGCTTTACCAAATCTCTTCATAAAATTCAACATCTGTACAATAATTGATTGTCATTATTGTATTTAAATTTTACAAAAAAATTAACGGTTATGTATTAAAGAAACAAATTGAAAATACTTTACCTTTAATTTCTGTTCTAAACTCTGATCGCAATCAGCAAACCTTCTTACATCTTGAAAGGATGTTTGCATCTGAAAGAGAAAAACAAAGCGAAACGTTTCATTAAATCCATAAATGAAATTGTCTACATTTTAATAGTTTCTTACGTTTGACGTTAAAACAGACATCAGGAATCCAAATAAAATGCAGCCGAAAGCTTATTAGAGCACATATTAGAAAAATAAAGACTTTCAATGCAAATTCCACTTTTCGAAAAAATAGTAATAGAATAAATTAGACACGTTTCTGTTAATAATGCAGCATACACAATCGTTAATACATAATTGAATGGTCCGTTGAGTTGATTGGTGTATGTCCAAATTTCATGGTGCTGGGCCATTATTTCTTTCAATTTCAATTCCAAGTTTACATTATATTTTCGTAATAAGTACATTTCTTCTGATACATTCTGGAATGCTTTCGTTAAAATAACAATAATCAAGATAATAAAGAAAGCGAGGAATACTATCCCTCCAGTTATCACAGTCATCCATATTCCAACTTCAATGCTACAAAACAATGCTTCCATCTTGAATAATTCTCTTTTCTTCACAGCGTGGTACAAAAAAAATAAATTTATCAGCTGAAGCCATAATGTAATAATTATTGTCAAAATCATCGTGGCAATTTCTATGTGATTAATGATAGAAAACAGCTGATTTTGGCAAAGGTAATTCGAATTTTTTACTTTAATTTTTGTATTTAATTTTACTCTGTTGACGATGCTGAATATTACGGCAAACGCTAAGGCAAGAATAGCGACGCCCATTTTGACAAAAATGTCGTTGTCGACAATCGAGTACCAGGATATACAGGGCATTTCGCTTGACACAGAAGGAATTATCTGGCTAAAAGTAAGAATAAAATGCATCCAGTACATACATTCGATCAACAATAAGTAAAATCTCTTTAGAAGCTTGTGCAAATAATTGTGGTTTCGTATGACACATGAACAGGGATTGAAGAAATTCCATCCGTATGTCATTGACATTGAGGTAATCGGTGACAGAAAACATTTCAGACATATTTCCTGTTTAAAACTTACAATATTAGAGATAATGTTAGCCGAGGTTTGTATCATGTCTTTTCGGATAATTATAACATGCTTTCATGTAGTTTAGTATTTAATACGGAGAATTATGGCAGAGAATGTTTATTTGCTGTATAGAGTGATTTGAAGTTGCGGTGAAGCTTGAAGTATATAGCGTAGATGGTTCTCCTTTGTATAAGCATTATTACGAAAATGAAGAAAACCTTTAATGGAAATCAGAAATGTTATGAATTATTTTATTATTAAAAGTTAAATACGGCAATCGATAAAGACGCTAAATATAATGGCGTGTAATCTTAATAAATTCATAAAATTCAATCGATTTGTTTCTTTTCAAAATTGATGCATCTTATTATATTAGTGTGAGGACCGAATTGAGCCGGTCCGATTTTAAATTTTCATTATTCCAAATCCCCTCGAGAGATAACGATCGAGATCCGCGATAACGATCAAGTTTCGAAGGATGTACAATCTTCCGCCGTCAAACTCGCTTCCCTCCTTCTCCGGATCCCACCTGAGTCATGGAACTCAAGTCACCACCCTCCGTCGCGATTGGTGATCGTTACGGAAGGGACCGGGGGTATGTAAAGGGGGAAGATATCTAAGAAAAGGGTCGGAGGAAGGGGAACGACCGGTTGACCCGAGTCCTGTACGAAGACCATTCCGAGACGCCTACAAGCCGATTCTGCCGCCCACCTGCCGCACCGCCAGGAAAGACGCCCGAAGAACTGTCAGCCGAGCCGAAGAACATTCTCGATCGTAGTCGATAACCGAGAGGTATGAATCCCCAAACAATTGTGAGCTCTCTCTCCCGCGATTAGGGACGGAATGCGTCGCTGCGATGTAATCGGTTCTATACTCTAATAAATCTTATCTGTGTTGTCCTGCTACTACGGATATTGCCTTTTCCTTATCGACGACCCCACACACACTCCTCCACTCGACCTGACAAGTAACTGACCGATCCCGACAAGTCGGGATATCGCGCAAAATTAGCCATCCTTGACAGTGGGGCGGGTCTTGCCGACCTATTCGCGATAAAATTCAATCGATTTGTTTCTTTTCAAAATTGATGCATCTTATTATATTAGGAAGTGTTTCTAATATGTTTAACATACACATTTTTTAATGATATATGAACTGGTGTCACGTGCAGTACCGGGAATTTTTTATTTTCAAACATTCTTCAGTGCTATAAGATGAAAATGGTGAATTTTGCAGGTTTATCTACTTTATTTTAATTTATATTACTACTATGAAAGGTTTGGTCTAATTGTTTATATCTCCTGCAATTTTTGTCCAATTCAGATGAAATTTTGGTTATATTTGTTTTATATTTTGACGGAAAGTATAGGCTACCTACTTTGAGAAAATATCGACTATAGAATAAGCGTTTCATCGATTTCGGATCGGTGAGTTGCAGTGACGTCAGTTACCAGGTGACGTTTATGCTTGAAGCGGGAATTTTCGTTAAGCTACATTTTGAAATATTTTAGCAAATGGGATATTTTAACTTACATCGTTAAATTTAGAATTTAAACTTTAAAGAAAAAAGAGTTGCCACGCGTCACTTCTATAACAAACAGAATGGAGTCGTAAAGTGATTGAACTTTGGTTAGGTTAGGTTTGCCAATTTATTTTTTAAAAAAATTTTCCCATTATATGATTTAGAGTCTGTAGATTTATCTGGAATTGTCTGCTGTGATGATATCTAAATCAAAAGTGTAGTCGTAAATAGAAAAGTGTCAGGGCGGCGGATATTTTTCCGATGCGCTTTGGAAGCGCCACTTTTTAGACGCCACCGTCTGTGCCATTTTGTATGGGCAAAACGCAAATGTCTGGTGAAATATTTCAAAACTGCTGAATTCCGCCAAAAGTGATATATTTATTAATACTGTGCAAATAGTAATTTTTTGTTTTTCGGACCAGATACATAGTCTTTAGTCCATTTTTGGTGTTCTCAAAGTGCAGGGGGTTCGCACTGTTTAACAAAGAAGCCTACCACTTCCTGGCACGTTCTCCGATACGTAGGCTATTGAATGCGTTGATTGGTCGTAGCGGATATGAATGTGTAATTTTAGAAGTGAACATCGGCCAGTTCGTTCCGAAAATGGTTAAATAGAGCGCGTTGATATAAATTAACTTGTAATTTGAAGACGATAATATATTCGACAAACCGTTGGTTAATTTTTTTGCAAAATTTCATTTTTATAGGATGAATGCCCATGTTTTATTTCAGTAAATATTATATAGGTTGGTCGAAGATTTTCCACACTAAGTTAGATTAAAATACGTTACGTTTTCTTTATTGTCAAACTCCTGGAGATTATCCAAAAAGCCGATAGACAGCGTTACGTTCTTATGCTTATCTCTAAGATTACTTGATTACCTATAATACAATGCAATTGGATGTATTATTACGTTTGAGAAGCGTGACATAATCGGATACAATGTTTGTGTTTACATTTTCTATAGTTACGTCAGCAGATAAGACGCTTTTTTTGAATGAAATATATTTTATTAATTCATTTCATTTAGAAAACGATTTTCGCTGAACAAATCTTTATACAGTATTTTCATACATGTTATATGTCATAATACAATATGTATGCTATTACTAATATGTCCACTATACCATTACAGCTACTTTAATGTATTATAAATAATGAGTATTAATGTACGTTTTCCGAGATAACGTTAATAAACGAACTCAGTGTTCTACTAAAGCACACTTCAATTACCAAAACGTAGTACCTGTTATAAAAACAATTCTGACATAAAAATAATTCTGGGCGTTTTTAACATCAGGTCGTCAGTTTTTAAAGTTGTTAACCATCTGTCTCTAAGTGGAATATTAAAAATTCGTTTTGCTTGATGATACTGAACTGCAAAGAGACAGAAACAAACAGAAGGATGATGGAAACATGGAGCGAGTGTTCTTTATAAGCCTTCATCGATCGTACGCAGGACAAATCTGGTTTGAAAATTTGTATAAGAAATTCGCATGGTTTCAGTCAAAGAAATACTTCGACTGTGTTCGGATATAGTTGAAAATATTTTGATGAAGGAAATTTTTACGTTTGTTGATGCATTCGCATGGATAAAAGACATCAATGGCAAAAATTTTATAGCAGATAACACTGGACAGAATAAAATTATTAGACAAATATCAATATCCTTGTTATTGCTCATTGTTCTTTGATGATTAGTTAATACAGAGGATCGATGTAATGATTCTGCGCATATATTTGATCGTGTGTTTTAATCGAACAGGATTTAACAGATCTGTCCTGTTTGAAATACGTTCTGCCACGTGAAGTTTCTTACTATTGATTCGTTTGGTAATTGTTCCGTTTTATATTTACAATACAGATTAAAGTAGAGAATCTAACATATAAACCTGCACAATGCTAGATTTACTTTTATTGTTCAGGGTATTTATTATTGATTTTTCTAATATTTCTTTTGTTGCATGATTGTACATTAATTTTGAAAGTATCGAATAACAGTAAATCATACAACAATAATACTTCACAATTTATTGTTTATCGATTCAGATGTAATATTTCCACCACTTAAATGTTTAAAGTAAATATATGTTTAATCTACTAATACAATCGAAATCATCTAAAATCTGTTTATACGAATTACTTAATAAAACACGTGTTATATAAATATGGCTCAATTTTAAAATAATATAATGTATAAACAACATCGCTAGATCCGAACTGGCAACGCATCTGTACGGTAAGCGGGAGTTGTAAGCTCGAATTCCGCTCCGGGCCGATTTTTTCTCCCAGTGGTTCTAATTTATTTAAATTAATTAATTAAAATTATAATTATTAATGATAATAAAGATGGCGCCTAACGCTTCCCTCTAGAGCCAAATTGGTCACGTAATTTATTTAGTAATTAGCCTTAACTAGCCCGATATTATTTCGGCATTTGGTTGGTGTTTAGCTTAATATAATGTATTCGCGTATTATCAGTAAACAATAACGTTTACCGAATATAATAGAATCTGTTTATTGCAACCTCAAATCGATTATTATAATAATAACATTATTATAGTAACTCACACTCGACTATGCTGTTAATAATATGAAAATGATAATTTTAACGGTTCAAGCACCGGCTAAAGCCCATAACGATTTCACATTATAAGTCACAATTATAAGCCGATCGCACGAAAACGAATTTTAAATGTGACTGTTTAATTAAATATAACAGTAATTATAATTGGAGTTTCGATTACAATTAGTTTAGTTTAATGAGTAGTTTAATATTTATACTAGGTGTACTGTTCTAGTAAGTTACCTCTCCCAAAAGTGTTTTCATGCTGGAATGAGTTCAAGGATAAGAAACCCTATATTTTCCTATATTAATATTTAAGTCGTCTGTTATAACTGACAAATTGGAATTAAAACAAGGCTACATCTTGTGAAAAATTTCTAAAAGCAAAATATTAAAAATTACTACAATTTATAAAATTTTTCACTATAAAAACCGACGTTAAAACGAAATAAAATAACTTAAAGTATCTTCTTTATCAATTACATCGAAATTAAAAATTATCAGCAGGAGAGTTCCAAGCATATTTCCAATATTCCTGTATTCAACAACAATAATTATAAGCCATTTTATTAAAAAGATGAGCTAAACATTTGTAAAACTTACTTATTCCCCACCAACTATAACTTGAACAATTAGGCCTATCTTATTACGATGTTGTTTCTCTTACATACCCTTCATTTCGTCTGTCGATAATATCTTTCCGTAATTGGTAGATTGTCTTCCCATATTGTTATTCATTCTGTTCGTCGGTCTTGATACATAAGTATGTTCATATATTTTATGTACAGTACATATAAGTTCATATTCTTTTATAATTATTTTTTTCTGTTTTCTTTATTTTAACGGTGTTCAAATCTAATTCGCAACAATAAACGCTGTTTTTTTCTGATTAGTTTTTCTTAAATTTTGCTGAACCAGGACAGTCATCAGTATAATACGTCCTGTTAATAAAATAAGTCTTTGTAGACATTTTACATACTAATCTAACGGATAGGTTACGTTATGAGAATGCACTCTGAGAAGGGATTATTAGAAATTCTCCTCCTCTAGGGGAGGGATTTCTTTTTCCTTTTTAGAAATGCTTTTTTAGAAATTCTATGCACTGTTGCGGATGCAATTTTTTGCACTTTTGTGGAAATAGAACATATATTTAGACACATCTAAAAATTCTCTAATTATTCTTGGAAGAGGGGGGTACCTAATTTTCGCACACTGTGGAAACGGGTAACATCGGTTATAATCTAATTCAATCTTAATCTTCGTTATCGCTAATTTACGCCGGAGCAATGCCGCAATTATCTGGTAATATTTAAATGTATGTTGAGTTCATAATTAACATTTAAAAAATATCCACTTTTGTGTCTCGTAGCTGTCCTGAGGTTTAGGAGACCAGAAAATACAGAATAAAGTGAACTCGACATCTGAAAAATTTCAAAAATTAAATATATTATTATAAGAGTTCCATAAATAATATTATAAAATGTAGTTAAATATACTTTAATCGGAAATTTCTTGGTAACGTTGAAGTAATCATTCATTGATAAGCATAGAGATGCTTTACCAAATCTCTTCATAAAATTCAACATCTGTAAAATAATTGATTATCACTACTGTATTTAAATTTTACAAAAAAATGAACATTTATTTATAAGAAACAGATTAAAATACTTTGCCTTTAATTTCTGTTCTAAACTGAGATCGCAATCAGCAAACCTTCTTATATCTTGAAAGGATGTTTGCATCTGAAAAGGGAAACAAAAAAGCAAATCTTTAATTAAATTCGTGAATAAAATTATTTTCATTTTAATAAAATTTCTTACGTTTGAAGTAAAAACAAACATCAGGAAGCCAAATAAAATACATAAAAAAGTTGCTAAAGCACAAATTAAAAAAATGAGGACTTTTAATGCGAATTTCGCTTTCGAAAAGATAGCAATAAAATAAAGCAGACACGTTTCTGTTAATAAAGTAGCATAAAAAATCGTTAATACATAATTGAATGGTCCATTGAGTTGATTGGTGTATGTCCAAATTTCGTGGTGTTGTGCCATAATTTCTTCCAATTCAAGCTTCAAGTTTGGATTATCGTTTCTTAGTAAGTACAGTTCTTTCGATACTTTTTGGAATGCTTTTGATAAAATAACAATAAACATGAAAAGAAAGAAAGCCAGGTACAAGAAACCTCCACTGAGAAAAATCATGCATATTCCTACTTCGATGCTACAGAAAAATGCTTCGTGTTTGAATAATTCTCTTTTTTTCAAATCGTGATAAAAGAAAAATACGTTTAAGAGCTGAAGCCATAATGTAATAATAATTGTCACAATCATTGTGGCACTTTTTATGTGATCAATGAGAGAAAACAGCTGATTCTCGCAAAAGTAGTTGGAATTTCTTACTTTTATTTTTGTATTTAATTTTACCCTTCTCACGATGCTGAACATTACGGAAAACGCTAAGGCAAGAATAGCGACGCCAAATTTGACAAAGATGTCGTTGTCGACAATCGAATACCAGGATATACAGGGCGTTTTACTTGACAGAAAAGGAATTGTCATGCAAAAATTAAGAAAGAAATCTATCCAGCAGATAAATTCGATGAAGTATAGGTAAAACCTGTTCAGAAATTTTAGAAAATAATTGTGATTTTGTATGACACACGAACAGGAATTGAAGAAATTCCATCCGTATATCATTGACATTGAGGTTATTGGTGACAGAAAACATTTCAGACATGTTTCCTGTTGAAATCTTATAAATTTAGGCCGAATACCCGATGAAGTCGGCATTTTGTTCTTTCGAATAATTGTAATAATCTTAGCGACGTAACAACGTTATGTTTATATTTCAAAACAATTACTAAAAGAAAAACTTATCTGCTATAGAAAAAAAGCAAAGATTGCTTCTCAGTTTCCACGATTAATTCTAGATTGCTGTCCTGTACGCTCTTATATAAAAGTTAATTTACTCTAATCAATCTTATACGCGGTTTTATAAATGGAATTTTAAAACTTCCATTTATGAAACTAAAAGATGCCTGAAATTTTAATAGCACTGTAAACTTACACAGGATAATTGATATTTATGAAAGATTAACAAAATTAAGTATTAGTAAACATAATAAAGTGATTCGCTTTCTAAATTAATGCATTTATGTTTAGTATTACTAATAAATTTCATTCTAAAATATTTATATATTATTTTTATTACAGTACAGTAAGTCCTTGGAAACATTACCATTATTGATATGCACATTTTCCTGAAAATGCATTTTCAAGGCTATACGTGAACAAGTCTTTTAAGCTGGTAAACTTCGTCATTATTGAAACTGAGTCGATACATCTTTCGATTTAATGTATAAAGCATTTGGCTCCAGGGAAAAACTTAAATATGCCTTTCATTTGTCTGCTACAAATTTAAAAATCATGAACTATTTTCCTATCAACATAATGCATAATACATTTCAATACAACAAGAAAAGTACCAAAAGATTATTAAATAGGGCGCATTTGAACATAATAATGTCTTTCTGGTAAATTTTGAAAACAATATTGTAGAAAAATGTACAATTACACGTTATTATATAATTTTTTATACTCTAATGCGACTCTTTTTTTATGAATTTGTTAATTAGAACATTTGTGGTATTTTGGGCGGCCTGAGCACGTTCTCCCCTCTGTCCTTGTTCAGACGACTCTGGAAGTTATTAATCCATCTATGTTTTAAATGTTACAAAATTCAGATTAATCTAGAACATACTTAATGGTTTTTTGCTTTCTGATAGGGCTAGTATTTGTTACTAACCACTCAAATTTTCAACACCTGTGTTGAACATAGTTATAGGATAAATTGGTTGGGCACTGCCATTGTTCTCACCCATCGTTTTTGTTCTAGGAACAACTGCTTTCGATAGAGCGGAGTTCCGGTCGTTCAACAGACTTAAGGTCTATATAAGAAGGTCAGGACATGCGTGACCTACTTCTTGAGCTTCCATTTTGGGGCTTTTTGAGTCGTATGTTTTAAACAAAACTTGTATCAGCAGTCAGTTTTATACGACATTAAACTAAAATTGCGTAAAACCAGTGTTTTCTATTCTAAAAATATAATAATAATTTCTGATGATTATGCAACCCCAATTTTATGTAACTTTTTGATCAAATAGTTTAAAAGAAACAATCATCTGTATCATTTACTGTCGTGAATGAAACTAACAGGTGCTAAAACTGATGCAATTACGTATATAGGCAGTTCCTAAAGTGGTGCAATAACATCAAAGAAAATTTAGAGTATAATAAAGAATAAACTGTGAAGTTATTCAAAATTTTATTTTAACCCTTAGCTGGTATCGTAAATTTGACAAACGTAACTGGTATCATGGGGGCTGTGTGGCCCCTAAGCAAAATTTGCCTCTAGAGAGCAAGTTTCAACAATGTGACAGTTTAAAAGTGCATAAATGCTAAATAAAACACTTGTTTAGTGTAATCAACTCTTTTTTATTCATATTATTCTTCTTACTTAATTATTACAAGAGATCACAAAAATGTTACAACTTTTGGTGTTTGCTTTTCCAAACAATACAAAAATATGAAAAAATCTACCCTATTTCTTATCCTTATCCCCTATTTCTTATCTCACAAAAAAGTAACTCTTATAGCCTCTATCTATCATTTATTTAAAAAATCAAAGGTAACAATCACTTCTACTTTTAAGACTCGGGAACATTTAATCGAATTACACAGTTCAGTCTTGACAGTTATCACATAGTATTTTTGT